>NW_025967368.1:0-25000 GCF_021869965.1 Rhincodon typus
TTAAAAAAAACCTTTCACGGTATTTAAGTTGTCAGTAGTAACAAGCCAAAGTGACTCAATCTTTGACTCCAATTTCCCAGGCCGCATTCCTGCTCAAAAAAGTATTTTAATTCCAAGTCACTCCTAGTCCTTTTCCAAAGCTAATCTCAATCTTCTACGAGGCCCAAGCTGTTCCCTGACTCTGACATCCTCCATTTTTTCCATTTTTATTTTCTAGGATTAGATTTAACAATGCCATCCTTTTTGATTAGGGAACATACTGATTGAGAAGTTTTTGAACATGCTTTAAAAGTTTCATACTAGTTTTTTTTTTAACTATTATGTTCAGTTTTGAGGATGTTATAATCAACCATTCTGATAGTGCTATTTTTCTTGCATCTCTAATTTTCTTATTTGTACATCTCCTTTCCATAATTGGTGCCCCATAAGAGTACACCATACAATGTCATAGATTCTCTTTTTAAGTGAAGCTTCAGCGAGAATTATTTTATCTGACCCCTTGACATTTTCTAGCCCTATTTTTTTTTTTTTCCTTAATCAAAACTGCCATCCCTTTTCCCTTTCTAATTATTCCAGAATGTCTTTTACCCAAGAATATTAAGGGTTCACCCTCCCTTTCCCAGGATTTCAATGACGCCAATGAATCAAATTTCCATGTTGCTGTTTGCTCCTGAGGCTTGTAGTTTTGTGATTTGCGCATTATATGTGTGCAAGCCATATCTAGCTTGAATCTCCTTTGTATTGATCCCATGTACTTCTATGTTTTGTCTGATTCTAAATATATTTCTCTGTGAATCATATTGTTACTTCTCAGTGATTATATTATGGTGTCCAGTTTAGACCACAGTGACGGATTCTACTTTCCTTTCCAGACTGCTTTTCACCCATGTTGAAGTTTGCCATACTACGTGGTCAGCACATTTTCTTAATTTGTATTTTATTCTACTATGATCATATTTTAAAGTTGGTATCTTCTAGTTAGTAAATTTTAATTTTTTTTTCCATGTCCAATTAATTGCTGTTTATTGTATTTACTGTTGTCCCTAAGCTTAAGGAACTCAGCACCTCTTTGTCCTCATTCACAGACTAAATTCCCACTCTTTAAGTTCTAGTTTCGACACCCTACTTCATAGATTTATCTAAATCTGGTTTTATCAAGCTTTGTATGCAGCTCTGGATGTAGCCAGTCTTTGTGTTAGTTAGACGTTTCACTTAAGACCCTATAAGACTGCTCCCAGACTTTTTCCCTATTTAATGACACAGGAGTTGGTAAAGGAATGAGGGAAAGCAGTACACAGGAAAAAGGAAGGCATTACTTGAAAGAGAGAAGTCTAGACATATAAGAGACAAGAAACCAGTGACCGAGAGAGAAAATAATTCCACATATGCAGATAAGGGCAGTGATTGAATGTGGTTATTTGTGTCTTAAGTGATATGATGGCTTGCTTTCAAAATGCAAAGGCCAAGATCTTCCAGTGGAATTAAAGGCAAACTTTCACACCCTTGTCACAGAGGAAGTCCTGCTGCATGAACATGTGTAGTAATTGCCCATGCATTTCAAACTTAGAATTAGAGGAATCTAACTCCAACTTCTTTTTGGATGCCTTCAGTATTGACCCTGCCATTGGCAGCTTGACCTAAAACTGTGAACTCGCCCAGAAATCATCTTTAGTATACTCACACTATTAATTCAAGCCTTGGAACCTGGGCTGAAAGAAATTAACTGCAGAAGCTGTATCGGAGGCAGCAAAATGTACAGGTAGTTTTCATATAACACGATAGTTGTGTTCTTGTGTGACCTCGTGCTGTAGAAAATCGCGCTATAGAAGATTGCTGTAGAAAATTGTTACAGGAAAATTGCAATACCTGTACAGCAGAAAGTTCGAGTTATCCAAACAACGTCCACTACTCATCAGTTGTGTTACAGCCAATTCGCATTAATGAAATGCGCTATAGTGGAACTATGTGTACTTATAAATAAATCTGCTGAGTAGTTAAGACTATTGATGCCCTAAATCTTCTCCATGCCTATCCATCTTTGCCAATTGTGATATGGCTGTAATGGGAGTGCACTAGTTATCCAGCCATGTTCACACAAGTGTACATTTTGTTGAATCACCAAAATGGTCAATTTACATCTGTGTGCTACTATCCCGAATTAAAAGGAAAAGTTCATGGGGCTTCTTTAATGAACTCGAGCATTACTAATTTATTATATGCAAGATTTGTTCTTTAAACAAGTAGCAAAAATGATCAACAATTAAGTTACTCTTCAGAATTAAATATATGCCCTTAATCCCAAACATACTTAATATACAGATAAGACAATACAGCTTTGCAAAGACAATATGGGTTTGTTGAAAACAAATATCAAAACAGGAACAATATACCTGTGCTGTTAAGAGTATGAACTGAGGTTGAGTTCTCACAGTTTCATTGATTTCTTGTTGACAAGATCAAATTACTAACCATTACAGAGTGATGGACGATCTTCACACCAGATTTCAGATTCAGATGAAGAAAAATTTAGAAACCCTATTATTTGAAACTTTGAACTCTCACGAATACTTCGCTGAATGATCTTTCCACTGCCTTTAAATTCTCTCCCCCTGTCAGTAGGGAACAGAGAGAGAGAGACACAGAGACAGGCAGGCAGACAGTCAGTGCTGTGCTTTTCCGGGCAAACTTCTCCAAAATCCATATTCAGGTCTGTGGAAACACAAATCTGTTGTGGGACAAAGATGTTTAGACTAGTGAACAGAGCAGGTCCTAGTATATTTCTAAGTCTGATTGTTAAGGAATTAATTTTATGATCCTTAATTTCTTGATATTCTCAAAAGTTCCACAGGATTCTTCTCCCTAAATTATTTTTCTAGTAAATAGTGGATAATCTACAGTTTTCCCTGAACTTTTTGACTTTTATTTTCAAAGAATTGCACAACAAACCTTCAAAACGAAAAAAAGTTTAAACCGTTCCATATTCTAGTTTCTCAGTCTCACCACCCAAAGCCTCACCCACCCAGCCACAGCCTCCCAGTTGTCTGGAAGACCTTGGCCAGAATAAAATTATTTTGCTTCAAAATGATGCATGTCCGATTTCCCCCTCCTTATGAACAGATTGGTGAAGAGTTTTAACTCTCGAATGTGTGATGAATGGAATTGTGCACTTTAGAATAATATCTTATAAGAATTTGATGTGAATGTCTTTGATTTGAATACAACAACCTAAATTGTTTCCGGTATACAGTGAAAATGCCCATAGAATGTACTATCCAGTAGAGGGAGCAAGTGTCACTTATAACAAATGTTAACACAAGCCATTGGCCTTGATTTTAGCGGTAGATATGACAGCATGAATAACAGTAGTCACTTACCAACTGTGTGGAAATTTGGGCAACAGCTTCTGGCAGTCTCTCGCTTGACTAATCGTGGGAATTAGGAAGTTTCTGTCAAAGATACCCTCCTCCAAAAGATGTGCGTTCACGATATCTTGCTTTTAAATTTCTAAAAGTTTAGCCTATTTTCTAATCAGCCTGTTTAGACATGCTACTGCACACCTCTGGAGCAGATGGTATTTGAACCAGGCCTCCTGGGGTAGGGATATTGCCACTGTGCCATGACAGTGTCATGTTATCTGATTCACTATTCAAATGTACTTAAATCTTAATAGTTCAAAAGGATTATTTTCATTTCTGTCTCTTTTCTCCCCCTGTCTTAATTCAGTCATTTATTTACTCTCATGGTTGCTTGCCTTGACCCAGGTGCTCTGCAAATGGTGTTGCACAGTTTAGGTGGTTGATTGGCAGTGAAATGTTCCCTTGATCTACAGTGAAAATCAGTGGAGGAGGTATTATGGAGCATATCTAAAATATCAGTGTTGGGTTACAGTAACTGATAATTACGCAGTGTTCATTTTCCTCAGCATGCTAATCCCCACCACTTTTAAATCATTTAATAAATGCAAGTTAATAACTGTCCAGTCTAACTTTGTGATTTTTACACAGTTGTTAATCACAAAACTTTTCAGCGCGCTTGAAATGAGTGGTGTTTTTGTGTAAATCCACATTTGGATGTTATGGAAAATTCCAAACTCAACTGATTATAAATTTAACAAAACGTGTTTAATTTTAGAAGTTGTTCTATAATCTTCCTTGCATTCAGATACAATTCTGAAGCAAGGGAATTGGAGTTCTTCTCAAAAAAAGTATTTCAGATAAATGGAGACAGTTCTGATATTGGCTGCAAGTGGGTGATTTTTTTCTGGACTTCTCTCTCCCTGCTATAAGTTTGGAGTCAATTGTCTCTGTTACAGCAGTGGGATAGGAAAAGCTTCATGAAGAGTTACCTTGAGAACATTCTTCTTCTTCCTAGTTACAATAATGGGTTTACAATTGAATCCATAGCATGTCTATGGCTAAAATATATCTATGTAACATAAGATGTGAACGCACGAAAGGCCCAAGGATTATGAAACAGGAATTCTTTAATCTACTTGCATCAGGTCATTACGAAAATGAAGGGAAAGTAAGGTTAAACAAGAAAGTATTCACGTGGAATGAAACCTGTGGTTTGCATTGGGTTGAGGAACCCTTTGTCTGTTTGACTCCGCGTTGGCTTGTAAATTAGTCAAGTCTCCAGGAGTTATGTTCAGCAGCAATTACTGATTCAGTTTCCACCTCCCAAGAGGTCATCCTTGTGCCGTTTTCCGAAAGGGAAGGGAGTAGTTCTCCCCACTCTGAATGTGCCCACTTGATTTGCAAACCACAGATCACTCAGATTCTACATTGCTGTCCAACTCCATTTGAGCCATCACATATTCACACCTCCTCCATACTGTTGAGTGAGCTACTTTCCTCCACAATTTCTTCTAGATTGCTGGCCTCAAGCAACTTCCCTCTGTGAACCATATTTGGAGGTTGCCCTCCAGCTCTTGGTAAACCAGCTTAATTGTGGCCACCTGTGTCAAACTTCTTAATGCCTCTGGTTCAGAGTCTCACACATCTTGTATTCTGACTCCCAGTATTCTGATTTTGGAGGAATGCCTTTTGTGCTGAATGGAAGTGTAGTTCTGTCAGCCTGCAATCGGTGTTGTCCTTCTCCGTGCTTCTCTTGCACACCTCTTGGACGCTATCTTAAGTATGTCATTGCGTCATGCAGTGTTCCAACTATCCACTTGTTGACCTGGCTGTCTCTGTCAGAAGGTGATGTGAGCTCAAGGAGAGGGTCTACGGGAAGGATTGGGTCTTCTCCAAAGAAGAGAGAATGTAGAGAATAGCCTGTGGATGAGTGTACGATGCTATAATAAGCATAAACCCACTCTGGAAGTTACCCATGACTCTTTCTTTTCCTCTCGGGAGATAAGGTGTGCATACAGTCATGCAGAATGCAGTTGAATAGCTCACACTGTTCATTAACCTTTTGATTTATAGCAGCTCTTGGCAATGCCACAGGTCTTGAAGCTCCTGGATGATCTTGCTCTTCAAGTTGTGCTGCTCATCATGTGAATCTGACATGGAACATCAAAGTAGACAAATCAATCAGGTACTAATGATCTGGCTAATACTTAAGGCCTTTGAATCATGGGTGGGAATGGCTGTGTGAACTTGGTGAAGATGTTTGTGAGTATGAGTGTGCTCAGTTCTGTTACTTCAAGGATTAAGGACCAGAAAATCCATTGTAAGGCCCTCTAGAGGTCTCTTGGCAACCAAGGATCCCATATTGGTGTAAAGCCACTCCCCTGTTTTGGCCAAAGTACACGTCTCAATTTTTGACTGTAGTCATCAATAACAGCAACTATCCCAAGCCAGTAACACCACTCTCTGGTCAGGGCAATCATGTGTCTTGTTTGATTATGAACTGCTATCAAATTCTCTCCTTGCTATCCTCCTCCCTCATCGATTTCCAGTACCTTAACTGTTTGAACTCCATAATCAATTGATGCTGCATTGGTGGATGTTAGGCCTTCCAGTAATGGTGCAGTTTACTGATATCCATGTTGGTCAGCTGAAACTGGTCTGAAGTCCTGTTCTGAGATAGATGGCAAAGGGAAACCTACACCTTGCTCGACCTATCTAGAACTGTTTTGGATTTCAGTCATGAGTGCATTGATGACACTCTGCTGGATTGTAGTCCAAATGTTATAGGGAATCATGGTCAGATTGCTGCCTTTGACTTAGAGCATGGGGCATGACGTCAGCCAAGCAAGGGTAAACGTCCTCCAGTGATCAGCCTCCCAAATAAGGGTATCAGCATTTGCATTACTTTTGTTTGATGTATACTTGATCTTGAATCAAAACTGCATGGGTTTAGTGGCCCGTTGGATCTCTTGCTCAAAGAGTGGTGGATGTTTCGAAGTAACTGAGTGGATTGTTTTTTTAAACGTTTCAAACTCTGCACAAATCCTAATGTCTGAAGTACAGGAACAAAGATGTCTTGCTGCAATTATACAGGACATTGCTGAGGCTACACCTAGAATAATGTGTGCAGTTTTGGCTGCTTCATCTGAGGAAGGATGCTGTTGCTATAGAGTGTAGCAAAGGTTTACGAAGTTGTTTCCTAAGATGGCAGGACCGTCTTATGAGGTGTGATTGAGTAGGTTAGGATTGTATTCACTGGCATTTAGTAGAATAAGGGGTTTTCATCGAAACCTATAAAGTTCAAATAGGGCTAGATGGGGTAGATGCAGGAAGGACATTTCCAATGGTAGGAGAGTCCAGAACTAGGGGTCATAGCTTAAGTATATGGGGTGAATAGACTAGACTAAAGGATCCATGTAGACTCCTTCCTGTTCAGGGCCTGGGCTGCTACTCTGTTGCTCAGATTTCTCATCCTCGGGAGTAATGTCTTGTCCAGAAAAGATGGCATTTCTCTGCTTTGACTTGCAAGTTAAACTGCACCATGTAGGCTAAAACAATGTTGAGTTTTGCAAGGGTTCTACTTGACTGTCAAGTCAAAGATGAATATGTTGTTCAAATTCACAAGGAGGGACTAGAAATTAATGTTGCTAAAAAAATTTATCTATCACACATATGATGGTGGCAGGGTGATTATGAATCTCAAATGGCAGTCTTTTGCATTTATAAAGTACCCAACCTCCTGTTTGAATTAGCGTCTTTTCAATGTCCTGTTCAGTGATGGATGGCTAGTTCCAACCGTGTGTCAAATTGAGACTGCAAGAATACTTTGCACCTTTGACAACTTGTAATGTTTCATCAACCCTAGATATCAGGTAGTCCTGATGCAGTTTTTGTTTAAGACAGTCTTGTTTGTAATATCCATCGCTGCCACAATTCCGATGCTTCTTTGGTGAATCTGTTGGGCAAAGCTTACCCTGGTTCTGCGCATGCTGGGCAGCAATCTGTTTTCCCCCTTCTCTTCAGCCTGAGATCTCCATCCCTGTCTGTTTTGCCATAGTCACCTCCCTGATGATAGCTTCTTCTTTGGTCTTCAGAGTCCAATCTTTCCCCCGATCAGGATGATGTGATCCCATGCTTTAAAGAAAATTTATTGAGATTTGTCGCTGTAAAGCTTGGTCCCTCATTATCCTGCCTATGGTTCATTTATAGGGGGGATCCGGGAGGATAATGTGATCAAGCAACTTCTCCAGCTCCAGGGCTATGGAATCAGGTTTACTCCTTTGTTTACTTATAGTCATAAGATCTCTGCGGTAGCTGTGTTGGCTGCTGCAGGCTTCCAAAACCTCTGTCAGTATCTCAAAATCTGCCGTGGACTTCTTTGAACATCTGTACCTCTTCCTATTATTTTCTAGTGGGCTTACCCACACGTGTTCCATCACAAATCTGACCTATTCACTTACATGAGGACATGGATGCCATGGAGCTGTGCATCCTCATTCGAGTCTTCAGTTGTTGTATAATTATGCCTTACAGATATTTCCCCAAATCTGCCCATCTTTCTATTCATCTGACCAGGAGGACTGCTTTCTTTTTCCTGTAATGTCAAAAGGATGCATGTGGAGAGCCTCTACCTGGAATTGGACTAAAGATCCTCCTCCAGTACCTGAATCTAAGAGCACCTTCAACCTTTCTTATAGATATTGCCAGTTTCAACTTCTTAACTTTAGATTGGCAAGGTGCCTTTCAACCTTGTTCATCTTGTTGACTTGAAACATCCATTGTGAAATTCTGCTGGCTATGTCAGAAATGTAACATGAGATTTGAACACACTATGGATGAAAGATCGTAAAGCAGGAATTATTTATTTCATTTGCATCAGGTTCTCACAAACATGAGAGAAATTAAGGTTAAGCAAAGATGTATTTACATTGAATAAAGCCTGAGATTTATTTTGGGTTCAAGAATCTCTTTGTCTGCCTGGCTCGTCTTCATAAGTCCACCTTTTCCAAAGATACCATTTTATTTAAAATATTTTAGGGAGGGTTTGTTCAACTATATCAACTGTCGTCCTTCTCTATACCCAATTTGGGTGGACATCCTACGTAACTGACCTTTCTTGCTCATTGCCCTTGCTTACTCACTACCAGCTGCTGAAGGTTCTGTTACATGTGATTGAGTTAGAGTTTGTATGTTTCATTTTGGATGTTAATATCACTAGCAATAGATTACCCTTTCGGTGCAACACCTGTGCCTCTGAAGATACCTTAGAGTGAAGTAATATCAAGTCTGATAGATCCATACCACATTGTTTCTTACAAAATGGGCTAGGTTTTGTTATAACGTTTGCCTAGAAGTCAAATGCAGGTCCAGTATATCAGCTTTGTCTCATTTTTCCCTCGAGAGCAGAAATTTGTTCAACTGTTTCATTCCCACTTCTTGCACAAATTGACTGTTGTCTTCTGAAGACTTCTAGCTATGCAGCTGCTAAACTCTCTTGCAGTTTTTTTCCCCCAATTTTGGAATGATCGGAACATTATTTTGGCAATTGCCCCTCAGTGTGTGGCTCATCACCAAATTACCTCTGTCAAGATGGAGAGCATTTTTTGATTTTTGAATTTTGATTCATGTGCAGCAAAACATCTTTGGAAATATACCATTGTAGTCTTTTAGGAGTCTCGAGCAAATGCAATTATCCTGTGTCCAATCCTGTTTTGGAGATCAAACTATCATAGAATGCGGAGAATAAATTCCTGTCAAGAAAAAGTTTTTCAAAGGATCTTTGGTAAAATGAATTCCATACTTAATGGGTAGCTGTTTTTCACAATTTGTATATGAATCTGACCCACCCTGTTCCTTTTCTCATTTCCCTCAAATATGCCTGGTTTACTGAAATTTGTGTATTTTCCCTTCTGTAAAGAATAATGGAAGTCTCAACATTCCAGCATGTGCTTCTATTGCGTCTGTTGTACCAAAATCAGTACAGAAAGGAACATAGGCATATAGTTTTCTCCTTTTTCTGATTTGTTGTATCAATGGAACATATGTAACATGTCTATATTTTTGAAACTTTAAAATGTATCTTCTAACGCATCGAAATTTGTATACTGTTAGTTTTTTGTGAGATCTGTTTTATGCTTTGATAAATGTTTTCTGTTTTTTTTTTCAGTTAATGTTTTTTGGATTCTTTCTCTGCCTGGATGCCTTTTTATATCTCTTTACTCTACTACCGTTGCGAGTCCTTCTAGCCCTAATGAGATTTATTACTCTCCCTTGTTGTGGCTTAAGGTAAGCTATATGTTGCTATTACACTAATTATTTGGAAAACACAAATGTTGTAAATAATTGGTTACCCTATTCTGTAGTCTATAAATATGACCTTAGTTCATATGTACACTAATGTCTGTCCGGTAGTGTTTTAGGATTGTTGAAAACTTTGCTGAGAAGTTTGCCCTTCTTAGTGAATCAGGACAAGATTTCAATAATTTTAAGACCAACCTCTCTCAGTTGAGTGGCTGAAACCAGTTGCAAACATTGTGTCTATGCATGTTTAAGATTTCTGTCTGCCCACTGTTTATATACTTTTGTGCATATTTAAAAATGGCAGGAAAAAGTCTTTTTGACTAAGGTGTATGGGGAAGGGTTTTCACACCAAAGTAAGAAAATAAATTATTGCTTTAGTTATGCAGTTTACTTTTTATAAAGTTGCAATTACATTAGGGGTTTAGCCTTGAGCTTCGCTAGTTCTTTTGCTTCCCTGCAAAATATATGTGAAAAAGGCCATTCAGTCCATTTTGGTCATTTCTCTGTGGAAAACTCCAATTAGTCCTTTTTACAGCAATGGGCCATTCATGTTTATGCTTTCACAACCCCATTCAAGTTCTTGATTATTCATTGCCTGAAGTAGCATTTTCTGACCTAAGCCCTAAACTTGAATTTGAAGGAAAGCAATTGTAACTAAACCACTGACAACAAGGTGCAGGGCTGGATGAACACAGCAGGCCAAGCAGCATCATAGGAGCAGAAAGGCTGACGTTTCGGGCCTAGACCCTTCATCAGAAAAGGGGGAGGGGAAGGGGGTTCTGAAATAAATAGGGAGCGAGTGGGAGGCGGATAGAGGAGAGGATAGGTGGAGAGGAAACAAACAGGTCAAAGAGGCGGGGATGGGGCCAGTAAAGGTGAGTGTAGGTGGGGAATTAGGGAGGGGATAGGTCAGTCCAGGGAGGACGGACAGGTCAAGGGGGCGGGATGAGGTTAGTCGGT
The DNA here is from genome assembly GCF_021869965.1 of Rhincodon typus. Lineage (NCBI taxonomy): Eukaryota > Metazoa > Chordata > Chondrichthyes > Orectolobiformes > Rhincodontidae > Rhincodon > Rhincodon typus. The sequence continues at coordinate 10,617 of NW_025967368.1, forward strand.
AGGAGATGGGGGTGTGGCTTGAGGTGGGAGGAGGGGATAGGTGGGAGGAAGAACAGGTTAGGGAGGCGGGGACGAGCTGGACTGGTTTTGGGATGCGGTAGGGGGAGGGGAGATTTTGAAGCTTGTGAAATCCACATTGATACCATTGGGCTGCAGGGTTCCCAAGCGGAATATGAGTTGCTGTTCCTGCAACCTTCGGGTGGCATCGTTGTGGCACTGCAGGAGGCCCAGGATGGACATGTCGTCTGAGGAATGGGAGGGGGAGTTGAAATGGTTCGCGACTGGGAGGTGCAGTTGTTTATTGCGAACCGAGCGTAGGTGTTCTGCAAAGCGGTCCCCGAGCCTCCGCTTGGTTTCCCCGATGTAGAGGAAGCCACACCGGGTACAGCGGATGCAGTTATACCACATTGGCAGATGTGCAGGTGAACATCTGCTTGATGTGGAAAGTCTTCCTGGGGCCTGGGATGGGGGTGAGGGAGGAGGTATGGGGGCAGGTGTAGCACTTCCTGCGGTTGCAGGGAAAAGTGCCGGGTGTGGTGGAGCTGGAGGGGAGTGTGGAGCGGACAAGGGAGTCACGGAGAGAGTGGTCCCTCTGGAAAGCAGATAAGGGTGGGGAGGGAAAGATGTCTTTGGTGGTGGGGTCGGATTGCAGATGGTGGAAGTGTCGGAGGATGATGCGTTGATGCTAAACCATTATTAGGATATTCTAAACTGTTTCATGATAGTCAAGTAATGCTATTTAGGCAAACACACCTGCCAACTTGTGCAAAGCAGGATGCTGTGAAAGTAATTGACCTGTCAACCTGGTTTTGGGAAAGGGGTGGAGGTGCCCAAGAAATACTGGATGAAACAATTCCAGAATTCACTGTTTGATTATCGGTGGATCTTCATTTTAACATTCGGTTTCAAGTTGAGGCTTGATTACTTGATTTACTGACCTAACAGCAAGTATAATACCAAATGAGCCTAGCTGTCTATTGTAATTTAACTTATGTTTGTGTTCCCATAACAACCTTATCTATTCTATAACAAAATCAAAGCAGCTTTTTTGTGACATACAAATACAACACAAGTTAAACTGAAGCTCAAGTATTTCACCAGTTGCCACGTAAACCTCTTTGTGGAGAATAGTGACTGGTATTGGAGAAGCAACAAAATCTGTTTTTTGGCTTTGTTAAAAACGTAGTTTTTTGAAAAAAGAAGTGGGTAGTTGTGTCAATGATAACTTTTTTTTTTAAGAAGTTGAGAGCCAGAAAACCATTGTAGGATTCTGTGGGGCCTGCAGCTATGACTCAGGTTTAAGTGGTGACTTGGCTTCAGTTTCCGCTAATGGAAATAATCCACATTATCAATATTGCTAACACCATAAGCGTGTGTAATGTGTAAAATAGATGCAAACATTTTCCTTACAAGAATTGAGGCTTCTGAAGCTAATTGGATTGCTGGCCATAATCACTTCACCTACTTTTAATTTGATACTTGGAATATAGGTAACATTAGTCAACCAATATTTGTAATCTGTCCTTAGATGTATTGAGCATTAAAAGTCAAGCACGTAGTGTGGAACTGGAGTTGACCAGATTTTTTGGGGAATGCAAATGTTAAATGCAATTTCTTACAAGGCATCTATGAACCAGTTGGGTACTTGCAACAATGCAGCAACTTGAATGATCACTTTCTAGTGTCAATCAACCAGTTTACAAAAATTGGACTTCAAGTACTTTATAGTCAAGGATTTGAACTAAGTACCTTTTGGTTACAAGTCCAGAATCATAAGAATGTAAGCTTCAATACCCATTGTCTAAAAGAGATTGTGATACACGTCACTGACTCATCTATTTCAAACGGTTCACTGAGGTCTGAGATTGTTTCCATGAACTGGAGAGAGCCCTAGGTGCTTTTAATATTTTTTAAAAAAGGCAGTCATATTGAAATATATAGGCCAATTTGTTTAGCTTTTGTTGCTGGAAGGTAGAATTAGGTATCCGTGGTACTTTTGTTGAGAATGAGCATGAGGTTTTTAAGAGAATTTCAAAGTACCACTGGAAAGTAAGTTCACTACCTTGATCAAACATTTCAAACAAGTTACAGAATTAGTGGACAATAGTGGTCAATAAACTTGATCAGTGCTAAGTAATATGCTGTGAGATTGACAAGCAAATCTTTACTTTGTGTAGACAGTGGAAGCTATTAAATATCAGTTTCGCGTGAGATCAGTCACTGCCTGGATCTGTGTTCGACCAGTTGTTCTTCTTCAATATTCATGTGAATTTATGCTTTTGTTATTTCAAATCTCAACCATTCCAATGCATTACTGGTTGGTCTTCTACCCTTCATAGTGTTGAGGTTATTCAAAAATCTGCCCATGACTTGGCTCCTTGTCAAAGAATATCTCAACTTGCAACAAGAACGAGAATTCTGAAAATCTAAGATTTGCTCCTCTCTATCTCTGTAGTCTCCTCCATCTTCGCAACCATCAAATATTTGCATGTCTCTAGATCAGGCCTTTTGCATTTACCCAGTTTTGATCAATAATAGTGGCCGTGCATTTAGTCGTCTAGCTCTCAAGCTCAGAAATATCCTCCCATGACTCACTTTCTCTCCCCCACTTTCCTCCTTTCACGCTCCTTAAAGTTTATCTCTTTGATCAAGCTTTTGGATATCTGACCTAATGTGGCTTGGTGTCATACCTTGTTTTATAGTATTCCTGCCTTGAAACATTTCATTATATTAAAGGCACCATATGCTATTAGTTGTTGCAGAAACAAGATTGCAGGTTAAACAAAAATGTATAGGTGTTGTAAATTTAGACAGAGTGCATATTATGACCGGTCATTTTAACATTATAGATTTTAAGTGCAACTGTTTTTAAGTGTTTTTTTTTTTGCTTTCAAAGCTAAATTTAGTTTAATACTTCAAACAAAGGTATAGACATACATCTTGGTATGTTTCTGTTTGTTCAGACCTCTTCAGATTTTTTTTATCTTCAGAACAGGTCAGAGTTATTAAAATTAAAATGCCTTTGGGGATATCCATTGAAACTTCCAAATGTGTGAAGAATTGTAGCTTCTGTGACAATAGCATGGAGTGAGGAAGATACTTCAAAGGGATTCCAGCTTGCCATTTTTGTTTTGGAATGATGAGTTATTGGAATTTTGGTAGCCATTTGGATTGTTGGCTGGCTGACAACAGCCATTTGTGTACAGAACTCCCAGGAAAAACTTGAGTTATTGATGAGAGTTCTTGACAAAACGAGCATAAGGAGAAAGGCTTTTAGAAAACAACCGACAAAGGGCTTCAGACAACTTGCAAGTGCCCCCCACCCCGCCCCATGTCACATCATTACAGTGGCTGAGCCTGACTCCACTTTGGAAAGGGAAACTTCAAAAGGTAACAGGCCTCTAATGTACTTAGAGACTGTTACTTTCAAACGTATAAGCATCTTTTATTCTAACCTACTTCAATCTAAGTAAGTAATAATTTCTACTTAACAGAAGCAATTTTGCAATAAGCTATTTTTGCTTTATCTAAAGGCTAAAGCTTTGCTAATTATTTTTAAAATGAATCACTCAAATTAAAAGGGAGTTATTAACGCACACATTTTAGGTCATGGAATGCTTTGAGGAAGCACCTTTAATATGGTTATGACAATCTGAAGATTCATTGGGGAAGAGGCCCATGCGTGGTTGATGCTTTTCAATGTAAACAAGCTTTTTTTTTGTTTTTGCTGCAAAAATTCCAGGCATTACGTGAAGTTGCTGGCTGAAATCTGCAGTATCGATTATAGATCAAAAACATTGAAGATCAATGATCAGTGCCACAAAGCTGTTGCAAAGTAAATATGTGTTTCAGCTTTTAGGTGGAACAGTTAAATACTAGCCGGAAATTCAGTTCTCTGAAGAGATCATGCCTTGGCTGAGTAATAGATACTGTATGTAATTTGTCACCTTTTGGCTGGTGATACGGAATCGAGATGCTCAATAGCCAGATTTCTGAAGGACTTGATTGAAGCCTATTAGATTAATGAAGGGTCAGATCTTATTATTTGAGTTGACTAAACAGGGAAAATTTTGATGTTACTTTGTTGTGCTACTTATAAAGAACTGGAAACTAATTGTGTGGGTATACAACTAGGTGCTGGATTTACTACTGCACTGCAATTAGGTGTCAATAACAATGCATAACTATGAGCCGTGTGGACAGCTGCAGATTATACACTCTTTGAAACTTCAGTATTTTGAGTCTAAAAATGTGACCATTTTGAATTTATGGGAATAAGAAAACAACGGCATCAGTGAGTTAAGACCCAAATGTTTAAAAGGATTTAATATTGAACTGGATTGAGAAAACCTAAGTCTTGCAAAAATAAATAGATGCCGCTGCAACAACAAATGCGTAACTACAATCCATTTGCGAGGCTGATGGTGTTGTAGGTGGTTTTGATGAACTTAAATAATTGTAGACAGGCATTCAGTAGTTTTCTAACAGTTACTTGTGAAGAGGAAAGAGCAACTACATCTTTCTGTGGGCAGAAGAGAAACGATTACGTTTATTTAATAACTGAGATGGACAAGGAAAAAGTAAAAACCCAGGCATAATTCTTGAAATATTCAGTGCACACTTGCTATAGTAAAACGATTAGATCCACTGATACAGATTTAAATGCCTGAGGCAGAAACCAGATGAACCTGTTGACAATTTCTTATGATTGAAAAATATAGCCAGAAAATATAAATTCTGCACACCTTGAGGTACAAAAAGAATTGATTGGAAAGGACATTATTGCAGGATATAGACACTGTCAAAACACATGAAGTCACAGGTGAAAATACTAATGATGTAACTGGCAAATGTTCAGTTTAGTAAAAAGAAGGGTAACAGGATCAATACAGTTAGACAGCAACAAAATAACATCTACCAGGTCGAAAGACAGATGTTTAGGCATTCTTGATCACATGCTGTCGTGGGTACAGGAAAGCTTGGATCAAACTGCACATCTAATGGAAATCCAGAACTCTTGGAAAAGTTATGCAGGACAAGGAAAGAATATGGTGAGTGAGTTGCCATCTGGAGACAGAGCAAATGAGTAGGAAAATAAACCAAAAAATCCATACCCTGTAAAACGAAAAGTTTGAGGACACAACACAACATCATACAATTGCATGAATGGCTGTTCGTAGCAGTTCTCAGAAAAGAAATTCACAAAACTATTCAGATCAGGAAGAGGCTAGAAATGAGCACATGATCATCATAAATCTGAAGCTTGATGCTGGAGTTCAGAGAAATATTCTCTTATTTAAACAACGCCAGGAAAATTTTCCTGTATATTTAGCAGTACAAAAAATAGAGTAGTGCCATGCTAATGGGGGAATCTGTGATTAATAACTAGAAAGAATCCAAATCAGAATGACTTGAAGGCAAATATGTTAGCTATATATTCAATGTCATAGAAATGCATGTTCCTGCAAGTCTGAATGTTAGCGTTTGTGAAGAGCTGCAGATTATCTCTGAAAATAATGAGTTAACGGAGCCGGCAGTCGAGCTTGAATGTAATACACCCATTCAAAGGTACTTTCCGATCAGAAGCAGGAATGTGCCAGAATCGCACAACATACAAATTGGATTAATTCATTATGGGAGATAATATGCATAGCTGAATGAATAGGTTGCAGTCAGATATTAAAATTCTTAATTCCATCATTGAAAGAGACAAAGAGCTCTTGACAGAAAAAGAAAACAAACTAATTTTAGGAAGTTCAGGCAGCTAAAGATGATTTCCTGAAATATGCAGCACTACAAGTAAAAAATTTCTATGTATAGGATAAAGACATTGACCTGGAAAGACTGAAGGTTGAGCAGGATATAATGGCCTAGATCTTACAGCTAGAATTGATGCTACATACATTGATATTGCGTGCAAATATTTCTGTGACTTATGATCCCTGTTGATGGGAATGTGTAGATATCCAATGGGGAGACTGCAGAGTACAAAAAAATAGACAAAGACAGAATGGACCCTCCACACCCCTAGTTGCTGTATTACAAGCATGACTTTCAGTGTGAATGGGTTAGTTAAAGGGGTGATTGGCTCAGGGAAGAAAGGGTCGAGAATGGGTTCGTCTTTATGGATCAGGGAAGTAGTCAGATTGGGGGGTGGTGGTTGGGGCAGGATGATGGTATTGTTGGGAGATGATTTTGCTGTTCGGTTCACTTATGCTGTCTAACCAGAGCTAGAACAGGTATTAAACATCTTCCCTGGGTACTTAACCAGGAAATGTTAAGCGCTGCTTAGCAGGCCCAAGTCTGTGACTTTGAAATCAGTTACACAAGGTCCTAAGCTATCCAAATCAGCACATTGGAAGTTTCACCTTCCTGGTAATTTCAGATTGTGTGTATCAGGACTTTTGCGTGGTCTTGTCATGCAACTCCAGACAATTTGGAGCAAAATGGAAACCTGGAAAGAAGGCTGTGGAAGGGAAGCTGTATGGTTAGCAGAGAAGTCATTCCCAAGAAGGAGATCCTGTAACTCTGGTCAATATTCTGATAACAAGTGTTTTAAATAGGCAATGTGAAAAAAATACGGGAATGACAACACTGAGTTCCAAAAGCAAATTAATGAATCATAGAATCAGCTTGTCGCTATTAGTCCAAGTTTGATTACTGGAAGCCTATAGCAAACTGTGACAAATGTTGGGAATATGTGAAAGAGGAAATATGAAATGTGAGAAGCCAAGCAGGAAGCTGAAAACTGGTGAAACATAAATGCATAAAATGGTTGGAGGAAAAGCATATGCTATGGAATTGTGATAAAGAGCTGAAGAGAGATACTACGAGACCAAAGACAGATTGTAGTGGCTTTAGTGCAGAAGAGGCATAACATATTTTTGCCAACTGAGCAATATCTTGAAGGTATTTTCAGAAAAGAAAATAACTTATTTAAGGAAGTTGATTTGTTGATGTTTAGTTTCCGTAATAAAAGTTAATTATTAGAATGGTCGTTCATGTACAGACATTTATTTTTAAAGAATGTGTTATATTGTTTGTATAATTTGTTGAGCTCTAAATGAATTGTTATTAAGTTATACATAGTGCAACAGTAAATGCAGACCTCTACAGTCAGCTGCTAAGCATCATTGTATTGGTCTAGTAGCTATACAGCTTTATGAAGCTTCTGAAGCTGTGACATTTTGAGTCTCAACGTTTGATTATTTCAAACTTATGGAGATCAGCAGACAGTGATGGATGTAAATAAAGCAAGAATATGGTTAGTTAGTATGCAGCTGCAGCCCATGATTAGTGAAGCAAATGGAGTTGTGCCATGGAGGAGCATCTTGTGCTGTAGTGGTAGTGCCCCTACCTCTGAGCCAGAAGGCCTGACTTCAAGTGCCACCTGCTCCCAAGGTATATAGTAACACCTCTGATTAGGTTGAACATGTCGATTTAAAAGCATCTGGACTGCTAGTGGTACTATCCCTATTTGTGAGCCACAAAGCCTTTTAACCTGGAGGCCCAATTTCAAGTTCCACCTGTTCCAGAGGTATATAATAATGTCTTTAAACAGGTTGATTTGAAAATATAAAAGTGGACTGTTGGTGAAATAGAGAATAAAAGGAAAGTATTACTGTAGCTGTGAATAGGCTTAATTTAGACTGCATCTGGAGTACGGTGTACATGGGAAATGCATTTATAAGTCGCAAGCATTCTTTGTGTTGCTGGGGACTATCAAAAGAAGCAAAGTGGAATTAATTAAGATTCTCCCCTTCTCCATGGGGTGAACAGCTATAATAACATTAGGCTGCAAGCAATTAGTAGTCACTGAACTGCCTTTTAAGCCATTTATTTTATTCCTTCATGGGCTGTTGGCACCGCTGGCGAGGGTAACATTTATTGCGCATCCCTAAATGCCCTGGAAAAGGTGGTGATCATCTCCCTGCAATCTTGAAAAAGTTGAACCTTGTTGAATAAGTTATAATTTGGGTTTTAAATTGATGTGTTTAGCTTATAGTTGAGTAATTAATTATTTATAAATGATTATTTTAATTACTACTGAACAGCCTCACTATTTCTAAAATGCCTACTTGTGGACTGTCTTGGAAATAAATGTTGTTTAATTGTATTCTCAGCGATGGACGGCTGCTACAACCTGCTCAGGTATGTGACATACTCAAGGCACTTATAATGGTCATCTGCTTTGTTATGATGCACTACGTGGATTATTCCATGATGTACCATCTCATTAGAGGACAATCTGTCATCAAACTCTACATCATCTACAATATGTTAGAGGTATGTAAATAAAGTAAGAATTTTCTGTTGGATTGATCTAAATTAAAAGTTTATTTGTTTCAAGATCTAATTTGTATACTCCAGGAGATTTTGCATCTGTGATCTTTAGGGGAGTTAAGATTGAGGGGAACAAGTTATGCTGCTTCTGTTGACCCAATATAATACCAATTTGTTTTGATTACAAACTTAAACTTAATACTCCTGATGCAAAAGAGGAATAGTCATCCTTTTAGGTTTGTCTCATTACTAGTGTTCCAAATTTTGTTTGTTTTCTGTATTTTTATATAATCACAAAGTTTATGGTACTGAGAATAGCTAGTTGGCCCATTGTGTTTGCAAACTGAATAAAAAAAGCCACTCAGTTGAATCCCAGTTTTCAATATCTGGTCTATATAGTACTGCAGATCACAGCATTTTAAAGTGCGTTTCCAGACTCCTTTTAAATGAATCACCAGGTTTCTGCTTCTATCATCCTTTTCAGACAGTGAGTTCCAGGCCCTGCCATTCTCTGGATAAAAGAATAAGTCTTCATCTCTCATTTGTGCTAATCACTTCTTAATCATAGATCATAGAATCCTGACATGTAGAAGCAGGCCATTTGGCCCATTGAGTCCACACTGAACCTCTGAAGAGCATCCCACCCAGACCCATTCCCCTGTATTTCCCGTGGCTAATCCATCCTTGGACACTATGGGCAATTTAGTGTGGCCAGTCCACCTAACCTGCACATCTTTGGACTGTGGGAGGAAACCAGAGCATCCGGAGGATGTAAAGAATGCAAGTATTCAACATAAAGTTTATAATTTATCATTGTCATTGAGTTAATTATAGGCACGCCACAAGAAGTTAGAAAGAGTTCTTTTAAATCTGTTGCCCCTAGTCCATGATCTCACTGCATCAGGCCAATCAATTTTATACATCTCAACAAATCTTCCTTCAGTATCTCTGTTCCAATTGTTTGCTTTATAGCTGCATTTTTCCAATCCTGGTAACATCTTTGTAAATCTCTTCTACACACTTTCTAGTGTAATTGTATATGTTCTATAATGAGGTGACCAGAACTGCAGTAATAATTACTCAGTAATAGTAAGTAATGACTTATACTGTTCCAGCATAACCTCCCTGCTCTATGTTCTATACTGTGGCTAATAAAGGAAAGGACTACGTCATCTTAGCCACTTTACAGGTCTGCCCCTCTCACTTCCTTTCCAGCTCTCAGTATTGTCCCATTTATAGTGAATTCTCTTAGCTGTTGGTCCTCCTCAGATATATCCTATTGCATTTGTATACCTTGAATTTTCATTTGTCACTTATCTATCCATATGACCAGGTCATTGATTATCTTCCTGTAGTCTGCACCTATTCTCTCTACTTTCAGTTGCATGACCAATTTTTGTGTCACCTGCAGCCACCTTGATCATACCTCCTACATTTACATTCGAACCATTTAATGTATATCACAACAAGCAGGCGACCTTGTCCAGAGATCTCCAGAACTCCACTGGAAACAGCCTTCCTGTTGCAAAAATAGCCATGAGCAGTTATTGTTTCCTGTCACCAGTCTTGTATCCAATTTGCTACATTCCTGTAGACTCCATTTTTAAAAAAAATCAATCTGCCATTCGGGACCATGGCAAAAGTCTTAGTAAAATTCATGATATGCTTCATTAATTGCATACCCTCAACAGCCCTCCTTGTTACTTCCTCAGAAAAATTCAGAGCCAGACACAGTCTTTCCTTAATAAATCTATGCTAACTAACCTTGATTGATCTGAGACTTTCTAAGTAACAGTTTATCTTGTTTCTTGGAATAACTCCATTGTGTCCTATTAGTTTCTTCATAAAAAGATTTGTGCACCGTTCAATGGAATGAGACTATTGATGAAACTCATAGACACAGAAAATAGGAGTAAGAAAAGGGCATTCAACCCCTTCAGCCTGCTCTGTCATTCAATATGATCACAGTTGGTCATCCAACTCAATACTCTTGTTCTGTTTTCTCCCCATACCCTTTGATCCCTAACTCCTTACAATTGTGCAGTGCCATGGACTAGTCTTCATTTAATCTGATCAAATAACCATAGATAAATCATTCAGTGAAATAAAACTTCATTATACTAAAGGTAAAAGTTGAATACTCCAGTCTGCCTGCTGTTAGTGCAGAAAGACAAATAGTGTGTTCAGTGAACATCTATCCCTTTTCATCAATTCATTTATTTTAGCTTTTGATCTCACCTGCCCTGGCTTCCTGTCCCTCTCTCCTTCCTGGCCTTGTGTGCAGTCGGATAGTCGAGGCATTTTTTTTTTTTCTGTGCTGTTTTTCCCAACGTGAAGTTGCATCCGAATTTCCAAGCAAACCTGTTTTCTTCATCCTGAACAAAACTGGCACATCAATTGGCATATATTCAGTGGGGCTTCCACTTGAATATTCATCTGAGGTGAATATAAAATGTACTCAGATAATTGTTGCTGACGAAACAGTCAACTGATTGTTTCTGTTCACTGCTGATCATATCTTCTGAAATCATTTGGCTGAATTTGACTGATTTAAACTTGACCTTAAAGTAATTGTATCATTAGCATGGGAAATACACACAAATGCAACTCCAATTAACTGCCAGTTATTGACATTAATTAGGGCTCCTGTGGTGCAATGGTAGTGTCCCTGTCTCTAAATAGAGAGGCCTGGATTCAAAACCTACTTGCTCCAGAGGTGTGTAGTAACGTCTCTGAATGTTAGGTTGAATAGAAAATAACTAACGTTAGATTAACAGACCTCCTTATGGCACAGTGATAGTGTCAGTAGCTCTGGTTTCAAGTCCCACCACCAGCACCACACAATCCCCTAAACCAGGCATGTGTCGTAAGACATCTGAATAGTTTAGCTAAATATATGTAACATTAGATTAATAAGGGTCTTGTGGCCATGTGATACTGTTTCAATCTTTGAGCTAGAAAGTACAGGGTCAAGTCCACCTGCTCCAGAGGTGTGTCATAACAGATGTGAACAGGATTTTTTTAAAGAAAAAGCATTGAATTAATGTTGCCTGAAATTCTGGCTGCAATCTGGTAAATAGGTGCTGTAAGCCCAAATGAGTCATTCCCACATAAGGCATGGGTAATCTAGTGACCAATAAAATCTTCTGGCAAAATGTCTTTTCATTCAACAAACAAGATCACAGGTAATGAGATTTCACTGTGATATATCATACATTTAAAATTTGCACAATCTATTTCAATAAGTTCTACCCAGATTTCACGGATATCTGAGTTGAAACTTTGATATGTTCCTTAATCTTTGCACCAAGTCTTTTTTATTTTAAACATTCATAGAGTTGTGCAGCATGGAAACAGACCCTTTGGTCCATTTCATACAGCATCCACCACATTCACTTCTTCTGTCTGTGATCTTCTAGGAAAATAAATATTAAACCAGAACAGGTTGTTGTTTACAAATCTATTTTAGCACTGTCTGATTAGCCACACCATTTCTTAAGCATTCACTAATTTCTGCCATAACATTATAGTTAGCCACAGTCCAGAAAGAACCACAGAGATCTCCCTCTAATGGAGAGTGACACCTGATTGATTTCTAGACCAAGAGGCAAGGTAAGGAGTAGGCCTCCATGAATTACCACAACCGGTGCAAATGATTGAACCTGTTGAAGCCATTCTGCATTGCACTCTGAGCCATCTAGTCAACTGAGCTAAACAACCCTCCTGCCTAAAAATATGAACATCATAATGTATCTATGATACGATTTGCCTGTGAATATGTAACGTATCCCTTTTTTGGGAAACTTCTGTGAAATTTGCTATTGTTTAGTCATTTGGTGTTATGTCCATTTTCCAAGTGCTTTTTTTTAAAAAGAAAAAATGTCTAGTCCCCTTTTGTTTTTTTGTTTTGCATCCTCCCTCGATGTGGAGGGTAATAAGAAGAGGGAAAGATGGATTCTAATGCAATAAAACATCAGTGTTTTAAGAGCGCCAGAGCATGGCAACAGTCTGTGTTTTGCATGCAAAACAAAGTTTTCACGGTATTTTTATATACATGTGGCAATAAATCTAAATCTAAAACAGTCACTGACTCCTCCACATCATCTTAGGTACTCTCCCTCTATTTGTTATCAGCCATTTTTCTTTTTTTTAAAACACTAATTTTTGCTCTAAACCAATCATTTTTTTAACTAGCATGCATTGAAGCTGTACCTTCATTGGACCTGTTTTTCCTTTGCCCACTCTGTTTAATTTTCCAGCAGTTAACTTGACCTTTATCTCTATTAGTATCCAGCTCAATATTTCTATTATTTTTTATTAGTATTTATACAAAGTATTAATTGTGACAAATATTTAATATAACGTAGGAACATAAAAGTTGAGAACAAGAGTTGGACTTGACCAGGGAGCCTGCTCTGCCATTTGATAAGATCGTGGCTGATCTAATTGTATCCTCTACTTTCTTGTCCAGCCCCTAAAACCTTTGACTCCCTTGTCAGTCAAGAACCTATCTAATTTGTCCTGAAACATATTTGCTGACTCATTGTTTTCTGGTCAAGACAGGTCCACAGAACAATGACCTTGAAAAGAAGATCTCTTCTATCTTGAATGGGAGATTGCATATTTTTAAACATTTTCCTATTCTCTTGTCAATTCTAAACTCCCACAGAAAGGGATACACCCACTCAACATCAACTCTGTCAAGTGTCCTCAGGATCTTTATTTCATTCAATAAGGTCACCTCATGTTTTTTTTTCCGGCTTCAATAGATGTAGCCCAATTGATACAATACTTGCTCGTAACACCAACCCTCCATCCAAGAAATCACTCTGCTGACCCTTCTCTGCATTGCTTCAAATGCAATTTGATCCTTTTTGTTTAAATAAAAGCAAAATTCTGTACGGTACTTCAAATGTGAGTTGCAGTGCCCTATGCAAATATAGCAAAGACTTCCTTACATTATATTCTTAAATGACAATATTTCCTGTACTTCATCACTTGCTGTACCTGTGCACTAAAGTTTTGTGATTCATCTATCATTGAATTTTATTTTTACTAAGTCTGAGTGTAGACAATATTCCATTACGGTTAACACTGGCTGATTTTCCATAGGTAGCAGATCGCCTCTTTTCTTCCTTTGGACAAGATATTTTGGATGCACTGTATTGGACAGCCACCGAAACTAAAAAGAAGAAACGAGCTCATATTGGGGTGATACCTCATTTCTTCATGGCTGTGCTTTATGTCTGTATCCTTTGGGAGTCACTTATTAAAGCTACCAGGTTTATTAAATGCTTTCATCAATTCCGCCTGTTAATTAAAGTTGAAGTTTAGCATGCTAGATATAATTACTTTAATGTGTGCACAATTTATTGGAAGTTGATCGTTGTTATCTGTACTTTTTTCATAAGCATCTCTTTTTTTATAGCATTAAGTATGTTACTTATTGCATTCTGTCCTGAAATGAACTTGGGAATTGCTGAATAGTTTTGAAGTATAATCTAAGTAACCAAAATGTGTGCTAACAAGATTCAGAGGCAGGCAGAAAATTATACTAGACCATTATTTGCTTTCAAAGTCAGCGGGAGGCTAATGCTGCTCCTTGTTGTTTCTGCACAAATGCTACAGCAGTTGCAGGCAAAGGCAGGCACATTGCTAAATAACAAAATCAAAAGTTTGATGCTGATAAGATTATAAGAAATAGGAGCAGGAATAGAACATTCTGCCCATCAGAGATACTCTAGCCCACTGTCACAGATGTGCTGTTGCACTGTTAGCTGCATAAAAATTAAATCATGTTGAATGCATTTTGGAAAGGCAAATTAGGGCAGGACTTGTACGCTTAATGGTATTTCATAGCTACTGCACAAATATAGCAAAGGAATGTCATTTATTGCATTTCTATGGTAACCAAGTCAAAGCATCATTAGAGATGTACAGCATGGAAACAGACCCTTCGGTCCAACTTGTCCATGCCAACCAGGTATCCTATATAAATCTAGTCCTGTATGCCAGCATTTGGCCTATGTCCCTCTAACACTTGTTATTCATATTCCCATCCAGATGCCTTTTAAATGTTGTAATTGTACCAGCCTCCTCCA
>NW_025967369.1:0-25000 GCF_021869965.1 Rhincodon typus
CAATACTGTGAGAGTCAGAATACCCAAAGGTGGGTCTAGAAGACACCCCCATATCCTGCAGCTGCCTCACTATGAGGAACTGCTGTATGGGCACTCATGTGCTGGCAGCTGAAGGTAGCAAAGTTGTTGAGAGTGACCAGCAGAAGGTGCAACTTCTCAACGTTTCACATTTCCAGTTGGATTTACAAAAGCAGCTGTACCTTCCTTGCACCTGTAAATTCTTCTCCTTCCCAACCTTGCTGTGGTTGGTGACCGTCCCCAGCCCCAATCCTCCACACTTTGTCTGCAGATCACTCTCAGCAAAGACAAGCTGAAGAGGATGAAATAGAGCAGGAGGTAGGAGATGGGCCTGGTCACAGTGTGGGCAAACCTTGCCACCCCATGTTTGTGCTTTCCATCATTTTTGTAAACTCAGAAACATTCAAGTGAGGGCAGAATGACTGTGAGGAGAAGCACCATACCAGGTGTGTGTGTGTGTCAGGGAGAGTGAGGAAAGCAGAAATCAGTGTAGAAAAGAGCTGCCCATGCTAATCCGAGTGCTTCAGCAGCCCTTGTTTGAAGCATCCAGATACAACTTGGAAAGAATGTTTGGTGAGAATTATACCTATCTTAAGGCAACAGATACATGAAATGGCAAGAGTAGCAGTGGAGTCTACTTCAATCCTATTAGCCAACAACAGAGATGCTTTCATTGCTTCAGCTTTTTGCAGAAGGTATGACATCTTCTATTACTTTTACAGCTGTCAAGATGTTTCATAGCTTTCTTCTGACATCTTCGGTAAATGAGATAGAGGTAGCCTTAGGGAAACCTAGACTGGTGACTACTTCCTGGGAACCCTCTTTCTGAGACGTATAAAACTTAACAAAAACACTGAACCTCAGCAAAACGGAAAGAAGCCTGCCCAGAAATCATGAAGATTTGAGACCATGTAACCTTCTCATAAAAACAGTTCAGCCAAGGTTGAGGAATACTTCTAAGTCTGCAATGGAAGCAGAAATGTTGAAAATTCAAACATCATCTTGTTAGTACTGTGTGGTTCATTTATACCCTGTCTGGACGTTTGGAATGGGGGTGCTGCTCATGTTGGAAATTTATGAGATGTTAAAAAAGATGGAAAACCAAGCTCAAATAGTTTCATTCTAATATGTATGGAGTAAAGGGTTAACTGTACATTGACTCCAAAATTAGTTACTGAGCATGTGTATAAGGGGCTATGTTACAGAAACATCAGGTAATATGGAATTAGGACATGAAGTTACTTTACACCTCCCTATATACAGCTATGTTCATTAAAGCATGTTAATATTCACTTACCTGAGGGTAGACCTGATCTTACTGCAGCATGTAGCTATCTGTTTCCTTAACGTCCTGGTGCGAGGCAATGTGGAGCCAGGTTCTCTGTAGAGCTAACAAATAAGACATTGGTCATGCAGAGTGGGCCACTTTGATTTCTAATTTACTGAACAGTGATCAGAGATCAGAAATAATTTTCCAACTTCACTTTCCTACTGGATAGCCTTTCCTACCAGGAGCTCAAGCATGCAGAGCCATCATTTTCCAACCATTGCAATGAAAATTGTGTACACCGAGCCCTAAACTTCCAATATGCACTCACAATAGACAAAGCTCCACTTCCTGGGAATGCCGGCTCTGAAAACTACCCTTATAGAATAAGCTGCCCGTCTAGTGCAGGGCTTTCAGGGAGTGCTGCATTTTCAATTGTGCCATCCTTCAGCTGAAATACAGGCTTGCAGTCTGTTTTGTGGTTCAGATGGAAATGAAAGAAGATAATGGTACTTTTCCACAATAGGACTGGAGTCTCTGGTATCCTTGCCAACATTCTTCCACAACAAACACCACCAAAATGTAAAATGAGATAACAAGGTGTAGAGCTGGATGAACACAGCAGGCCAAGCAGCATCAGAGGAGCAGGAAGGCTCTCGTTTTGTGTCTGGATTTTCTGAAGAAGGGTCCAGACCTGAAACGTCAGCTTTCCTGCTCCTCTGATGCTGCTTGGCCTGCTGTGTTCATCCAGCTCTACAGCTTGTTATCTCAGATTCTCCAGCATCGGCAGTTCCTACTATCACCAAAATATAAAAACTCAGATTGCACATCCTTTTGCTGTTTGGGGAACTTTGCTGTGCCTTTTCCTACAATCGCTGCTTTCAAAGTCATTAATTGTATTCTTGAGATCAGGTAAGGCCTTTTCTTGCTTTTCTGATTGTTTGTCGAAGTAGGTGTTTTGCTGTATGGCTGTCTGTCAGTGAAGGGAGAAGGAAAGAGTTGAAAGAGCAGCATATAAAATAAGACTGCTGAAGGGAAAAGAAGGAAGACAAAGGGAGGAAAAAGGCAGAAAATAGAATATTTTAAAAAGACTGTGAATAGTTTAAAGACCACCTCTAGGTGTCACAAAGAACATGCACACACAAATAGGAAGCTGACATCATTTGGAAGCGACGGAAAGCAGCAGCCATCTCAAAAATGGTAAAATGAATTCAGTTTCAACTTCATATTATATGCTTATGACCTAAAAAACACCTCTTGCCTGCATTATTTTTATTCAGTTAAGGGATGTAGATGTTGCTGACATTTCGTGTCTGTCCTAATTGCTCAGAGAGATAAAAAGAATAAAAATGAAATATATTATCTAAATGGTGACAGGTTGCAGGCCTCTGAGATGCAGAGAGATCTGGGTGTCCTAGTGCAGGAATCATAGAAGTATGCAGGTACAGCAAGTAATCAGGAAAGCTAATACAATGTTATGGTTTATTGCAAGGGGAATTGAATCTAAGTGTTAGTTATACAGGGCATCAGTGGAGTACTGTGTAGGAAACTGGTTACTGTACTCACAGAGGGATGTTAATGCATTGGAAGCAGTTCAGTAAACGTTTGCTAGACTAACGCTTTGAACGGATGGATTGCCTTATATAAAAGACTTTGTTCAGAAGAATCAAGGTGAATTGAAACAAATACAACCCTGAGGGGACTTGATCGGGTGGATGGCGAAAGGATGTTTCCTCTTGTAGGAGAATCTAGAACTAGGTGTCACAGTTTAAGCAGGCTCGGAGGGCTGAATGGCCTACTCTTGTTCCTTGTTTATATGTTTATGTTAAGGCAGCATGTTGCTGTGGGTCTGGAGTCACATATGAGTCAGACCAAGTAAAGGTGGAAGATTTCCTTCCTCAAAGGACAGAGTAAACCAAATAGCTTTTTATGAGAGTCACAGTGACACGGTCACCATTGAGCTAGCTTTTTATTCCAAATTTTTACTGAATTCAAATGTCACCATTTGGTGGGATTCAAACATATGTTCTGAGAACATTAGCCTTGTGTTTTGGATTCCTAGTTCAGTACTAGATTTATACTCTAGTATATTCCAGCAACTACCCAAGATACATCACTCACAGCAACCTTGACTACAAAATCTAGAAATCACCCCACCCAGTAAATCCTATAAATCTTCCCAGCATAGGGAAAAAAATTTACCCCTTCTGCCCTCCAAAGTTTACGACCGAACTCTTCATGTTCAAAGTTGTTTTTAAAGCAATATTTCTCCTAGATGATCCAATCCTATTGCAGCTAGCCGAAATCACTGGTCCATTCAGCAGAGGCAATTTTACCAGCCATTTTGGCATTTGGAGCAGTTATTCCATTTTTTAAAAAGACGTACGAAAGTGAGTGACATTGTGAATGGGAGAGCTCTTACAATACTGTGTTTTTTTTTGTTGCATTTCTGAAACAAAACAATAAAGCACCTACACTAGTTTTACAAAGGAAGTAGCCCAACAATGCAAAACCTAGGAAAAAAAAGGCACTCAACTTATTTGTTAAATATGCAAATACATGGATATTGGAATGCAAAGTGAAATTGCAAAATTTGTCAATGGTACCAAACTTGGAATGGCAATTGACTGCAACAGAAAATAGCCTGGCATAATGTGCAGACAAATAGCACGTGGAATTTGATACAGAGAAGTATGACGTGATACATTTCGGCAGAAAGGTTAGGAATAGACCATTGACCCTGACACTGTCACATTACTGATTGTAGAATTCTCCCAAGTTCTTTCTTCCCTAAATGCCACAATTCTAAAGAGTGTATAGACAAGGAGGAACTTGGGGTTCAAGTGAATAGATCTTGGAAGGTGATAGGACATACTAACAGAATAATTAGCAAAGTGAATGAGATCTTGGGCTTCATAGAAGTACAAAAGCAGGACTGCTATAATGAATGTTCATAAAGATCTGGTTTTACCATAACAAAGACTTTGTGTCTATTTCCGGATGCCATACTTTTGCATTTTAGACTGTGTACAGGAGACTTGTTAGAATGGTTTCAGGGATGAGGGGCTTTAGCTAGAAGGTTAGGATGAGGAAGCCACAGTCCCATAGAGCTCATTAGAGGGATGATTGGTGGTGGTTTGACCTGAGGGTCACCATGCCTCAGGCGAGGGAAGAGATTGAAAAGGAGTGACCTTCATAGTCACCTCAGCCAGGGCAGGAATTGAGCCCATCCTGTTGGCCTCGCTCTTGATTGCACACCAGCCATCCAGCCAACTGAGCTGTAGGGGGTCGGTTAGCTTGCTGTCTTTGAAGATAGTGAAAGTATAGTTAATTACAATTTCAAAAAAGAAACTTGACTGGCATTTGAGGAGAAATAAACATTCAGGACTGAGAATAGAGCTGGAATGGATCTGCCTGGCCAGGTCCAGAAAGAGCTATGATGGATTCAAAGGACTGAATAGTCTCCATCTGTGCCAACATGCTTCTTAGAGCTATTGGTCCCATTTGTCGCCATACTTAAAGTCACCATTTTCGCAAAATGACTGATTTTCAGAATAGAATACATAACATTGAGAATAACCTTGATACCTTGACATCTACCTGTATTTTAGATATGAAATGCATCTAGACATCATTGAAATATTGTTCACCTCCACAGACAGTACTTTTTGCCAGTACCAAATATCTGACCATGTGTTTTCAACATCTTGAGGATCAAGTTCAGTGTTCTGTTCACTGGTCTTTCTGGCTTCATTCTCCACAAACACAAACTTTGTAACAGCTCTGAGCCAGCCTCCTGTTTGGAAAAAATCCATTCACATTTATCATCTACCCCTCAGCAAGGTCTGATGAGTCACCAGCTAAAACAAATTGATTTCAGGTCTTCATCACTGTTTTTAAATCACTTCATTGTCTTGCAGCAGCCTATCTTAATAATCTGTAAAATTGGAGCTGCTCTGATTCATCCCCCACAGTTCACCATTGTTAGCTATTGGTTATACTGTCACATTACTGATTGTAGAATTCTCCCAAGATCTTTTCTTCCCTTTACGCTTAAAAAAATCTCTTAAAAACTTGTTTTTGAATGTCTGTTTTGCCTTGCAGCCTCTTTTAATGTTCTTTATCTCATGCTGTATGTTAAAATACTCTAAGAAATAGATAAATGTAGATTGTGATTAGATCATGCGCAAGAAGACTTCTGCTTTGCTTTTGAAGAGTGACTCCTCCTTTTGTTAACTTATTCAGTAGATCATGAGTTCTCTTTTTATCTCCCCGAACATTAAAGGGGTCAAATCTACAGAAATGCAATGGTAGGTATTGGTTTTCTTTGTTGGGGAGAGACAGAATCCCTATCTCTCGGAGATCTGTTTGTAGTCAAGGAAAAAAGCTTTGCTAAGCAATAAGGACCTCTCTGCTTAAGGTTTTCCCTCCAACAGTAAATCAAAAGCACCAGCCTGACATGACAGTCTTTCATTTTCTGAAAATACCTTCATAGATGAACATGACTTGAATATTCCCTTATTAAATGCTTAATAACCAGTGTGGACATTGTGTGCCTTTTATAGTCAGCCATTTTCTTTGTCCTGCCAACAAAAATGAATGTCATTATAATGAAGGATTTCCGTTATGTTCTTACTTTTCAGATAAGTGATGCTGCCTAGTAATTTGGGTTCTCCCTTTCATGTAAATCTGGGCTTGTGAAGTGATCACTTGCTGTTGCTGGACGTGTGCCAAAAGCAGAACAGAACAATTTTTGGACTGCACTTTTTATTCCGAGGTCCTCCTTAAGGATCAACCATCATGTAATTATTTAAGTGGGAGATTAAAAAGTATCTGTTTGTATTGACTTGGTTCCTAAATATTTTTCATTGATTTAAATCACAGTAGTGCCAGGGTTCCTGGGGAAGTTGAATAGATGCTCCCTCAATGATTTCCTTCATTTGCTCCTTCAACATCAGGAATGTCTGAACTTGTTTTAAAACTGAAAATGGTCAAGGGCATTACATACTCAGCTCTGAAATATATTTCCCGTGGCTGTACTCTAGTTTTATTATGTCCTGTATCTTGAATTTGAAAATAAATTTCCTGTTTCAATTAGATAAATGTTGGAAACAGAAGAAAGCACAGAGCCACGTGGGAGTGAGCAAGGGAGTGGTTACAGTTGGCACAGACTCAATGCTTGAATGCTACTTGCCTGTGTTGTAAATTTGCATGAGTTTATACAGTGACAGATTGGAATATTATCATTTGTATAGAATAAACTCAGGAGGCTCAGATAGATCGGATTTTCTCAAACGCCTAAGCTAGATCAATAGAATTTAGCTTACTGATGTTTTTCTTGGAACACAGAAATGAATTGGATCAGTCAATGGCATATCCTGGAGAAACCAGCCAGGATATCCAAGTGGCACTATCTGGGAAGTCATAGTGCCATGTTTAAGAATGTCAACCTAGAATTCAGTCAGTTGTAAGAATTATAAGTCAAAAGCATAATTATATAATCATGGCTACTTTCACACTTGCCCTTCAACACACTGAGTGGTGCCTTAGAAGCATTGCCATTGGACTACTACTAATCCAGAGACCAGGCTAATACTATCATGGCACAGGCTTGAATGTCATCATGGCAGATGTCAAAATTTTAATTCAATTAACAAATCTTGAATCTAAAGGTGGCCAATGGTCAATAGTTGTGAAAACTCATCTGGTTTACAATTGTTCTCTTGGGAAGGAAAATCGGTTATCCTCACCTAGAATGACCTACATGTAAATCCAGATCCACAGCAATGTGGTTGATTCTCAACTGTCTTCTGAAATGGCATTGCAAGCCACTCAGTTGTATCTGACCACAAGAAAATCTGATAAAAGAATGGTACTGGACAGATCACACAGCATCAACCAAGGCACCGGAGATGACACTGGGAAACAGCTTTCTTGATCCTGAAAAGTCCTTCTTACTAACATCTAGGGGCTTGTTCCAAAACTAGGACATCTGTTCCACAGACTGGTCGAGCAACAGCTTGACACAGAACCATACGTAACAGACAAATCACTGCACCATCACCATCCCTGGGTATACACCCCACAGTTTCATGGTATCAGGTCAAACATAGGCAGAGAAACCTCCTGATGATTACCAGACCACCAGCCCCTCCCCACCTTTAGCTAATGAATCAGTCAGTGCTCCTCAATGTTGACGTCACCTTGGAGGATGCACGGAGGGCGGAAAGAGGACACAATATACACTGGATAGGGGACTTCAATGTTCACCAGCAAAATTCATGAAATGGCATTGCTTCTGACCAAGCTGCTAAAGGACACAGATGCTAGACTGAGTCTGGGGATGGTGGTGAGGGAAACAATGGGACGGAAAATGTTCTTGACCTCAGTGTAACTGATCTAGCTTCAGTAGGCATATTTGTCCATCCCAGTATTAGTAGGTGTGGCCACTGCACAGTCTTTGTGCTCACACTTGGGTCCTTGGATTCAGCAATTCTCTGTTTAATATAATTTCATGGTCCTTATTTCAACAATTAGTGACTGGTTAGCTCAGTTGGCCAGTGTATCTTTCACTATAATGCCAACAACGTGGGTTCAATTTCTGTACTGGCTGAGAGAGACTTGGAACTGCCACAGATAATCGAAGATGGAGGCAAACCACCACTAACAGAAGCTGCCAAGGAAAACAGCTTAGTATGAAGTACCAGCAGCCATTGAGCCAAGCACCTGCCTTCACGCTCATGGTGATGGAAACCTGAACCAATCTATGATATAGCTTTTAATGCCTTACCTATTGAACCACGAGCTGGCAGCATTCATGACACTCCCTACGTGCATAATGGGTTGAATTTCACCTCTAGTAACACTGGCAGGGAATTTGTAAACACCCCAGAGAGACAGCTTAAGTAACAACAGAGAGTACACCCATGGAAATATATCCTAATCCCTAGATCATTTCTATCCCTTATCACAGCTCCACTTCAGTGTGGTAAAAGTATTTGGCATGACTTACAAGTTGATGATTTTTGATAATCCAGAGAATATAGCTTTGAGTATTTTTCAACTACACACTGCCCCTTGGTGTCCTCATTTGAAATATTAGATTACAGAATTATGCTTTAGCTCGGCTCGACTTCTCACCTCTCCACTATCTCTAAATTTTCAAACATATTGGACTAGTATTGGATGAGCAGAAACTTTCTTCAATTAAATGTTGAAGCTATTACCTTCAGTTGCTGGCACAAACCCTTCTCTTCAGTTACTGCAAACGTGTCACTTGTCTGAGACTGAACCAGAAAGCTCACTGCCTTGGTGTCATATTTGACTCTGAGATGATCTTCCAACTTTATATCTGCATTATCATTCAGACTGCACATTTTCGTCTTCATAATTTTAACTTACTCTGCCCCTGCCTCAGCTTGATACTGAAGCATTTAGAATCTATAGATTTAACTATTCTAGTGCACTCCTGGCTGGCCACATTCCATAAAATTGATTTCTTTCAAAACTTTGTTACCCCAACCCACATGCACATTATTCCATTCACTTATTTCTCCTGAGCTCACAAATCTAGAGGCATCTGATTAAGCAATCATCATGTTTGAATATTCTCTCATTTTCAAATGTCTTACCATTCCCTAGCTCTGTAGTCTTCTCCAGTCTTATGTGTTCTTCTATTGTACACTTACTGAGCTTCACAGATTTTAATTGTTCCAGTTTATTGTTGTGCTTTCAGCTACCGAGGTCCCTAAGCTTCAGAATTCTTTCCCTTCAGTGCTCTCCCTCACTTCACACCTTTTAGCGCACTCCTTAATACCTACTTTTCTGACCAAATATGGGTGTGTCACGTTCTATTCTGTAATGGTCCTGTAAAGCACCTTCGCTGGCCATGCTTGCCTTATTTTGTTGGTCTAGTTCAGGTTTTTGATCAGCAGCAATAATGCAAAGTATTCCTGGTGTGACTGATCAGTGCCATTTAATCCATACCTAACGAATGGACAAATCGAACGAATGTGGCAAAGTGTTTAATTCAAATTAAGCCTATTTGTGTCCCACTGATACACTTTTGGTAAATAACTGGGAAGAATCAATAGATATGATGGGATGCTTGACACCCAAAGATCAGATTGAGAAATACCAATCGAACATTCTTCCCAAATCAATTATTTAATGCCTCACTTCTCAACTGAGCTTTTACAATTGTTGGACACCCCTAATTTGAAATAAAATTGGAAGCATATTCAGTGAGGCATAACTGTAACTTATATCATGATCATCAAGATCCAATCCCATCCTCTGAAGACCCCTGAAGTACTTCCTCTTCCCAGTGGATCTGTGCAAGGACCACAGTTCATCATTTATGGCTCCCTTTTTGAAGGTTGGCCTGTCCTGATCTTTTGCTTTCTTGTTAAACAGTATTTCAAATTAAAGGAAGTAACTCTTAAGACATTCAGAGACTCACCGTTTTCTTTCCACAGAAGTTATACTTTGAGTTTCAAGGTAAGTGTTGAGGCTAGAAGACATCCATTTCACAATTCCTTGCTATTCTAGGCTAGTGTCCAGTTGCACAGTATATTGTTAAAAGGACTTGTCCCAGTGATGACCTCAAGCATGCAAGTTATGCTCAACCTTTACAAAGCTGTAGTTAGGCTAAAGAGAATGGAGTTCAGTTCTGGTTATCACAATTTATGAAGGATGAAGGTCTTTGAGAAGGTGGAGAGTGTATTTATCAGAACAATTCTAGGAACAGGGGATTTTATCTACAAGGATAGACTGGAGAAGTTATGCATGTTTTGCTTGGAGCAAAGGAGATTTTATAATAGCACACAGCATTATGACAGGTTTGGATAAACAAAAGCTGCTTCCCTGCTCCAAATTGTGCAGGCTGAGAGAAATAACTTTAACACCACAAATGGCAATAATCAGGAATTCAGTATCTACAAGGTGGTGAAAGTGCAGACGATCAATAATTTCAGAAGCAAATTAGATCGGCACTTAATAGAGCAGTCACAGTACTTTCTACATTGCTCTATAGAGAGCTGGTATGGAAGTAGTAGGCCAAATATGGACATATTAGCAATAGGTAGCATGGGGAGGTTATCTCTTTCAAACTTGATTGAGCTTTGAGGAAGTGACAAAGATGATTGATGAGTGCAAGGTAGTGGATGTTACTTATGTGGACTTTAGGAAGGCCATTTACAAGCTCCCTCATGGGAGGTTGACACACAAGGCAAAGTCACGTGGGATCCGCTGTGACCAAGTAAGATGGATAGAGATCTGGCTTCGTCATAGGAGAGTAGTGGCGGAAAGGCGTTTTTCTGATGGAGATCTGTGACCAGTGATGATCTGCAGAGATCGGTGATACCTGTTGTCTGCAATATATAATAAATAATTTTGAGGAGAATGTAGGTGGTCTGATTAGTATGTTTACAGATGACACCAAGATTGGGGGAACTGCGGATAGTGAGAAAGATTGCCAAAGGATACAGCAGGATATGGATAAGCTGGAGAATTGGGCAGAGAAATGCCAGATGGGACTTAGTCTGGAAGAATGTGAGGTGATGCATTTTGGAAGGTTTGTTGCATAAGTGAAGTATACAGTAAATGGCAGAACTCTTAGAACTTTTAAAATATGGAAGGATCCAGGCATCCCTGAAAGTGGCAAGACAAGAGGATAAAGTGGTCAAGAAGGCATACAAATGCTGCCTTCATGGGTCAGGGCATAGAGTACAAGAATTGGCAAGTTGTGTTAGCTTTATACAACTTTAGTTAGGCCACATTTTGAATATTGCTTAACAGTTCAGGAGGTTGTGGAGGATCAGGAGAGGGTACAGAAAAGGTTTACCAGACCTTTGCCTTGTTCAGAATTATTAGCTATGGGGAGAGATTGGACAAGCTTGGTTTGTTTTCATTTATAAGTCAGAGGCTGATGGGCAACCTGATAGAATTTTACAAAATCACGAGAGGTATGGATAATTGGATCCTTTACCCCAGGATAGAAATGTCAATTACCAGGGGACATGGAAAGTTTAAAGATGTGACAGGTGAGTCTTTTGTATTTACAGTGGATAGTAAGTTCTTGGAATGCACTACCAGAGATGGTAGAAGCAGATACAATAGCAATATTTAGAGGTATCTTGACACATACATGAATTGGCAGAGAATAGAGGGATACAGACCATGTAGATACAAAACATTTTTAGTTTAAGAGAAGCATCATGTGTCAGTGCATGTTTGGTGAACGCTGCACTGTTATTTTGTCAAATGGCGTCGTTGTGCTGTGAAGCCAATGGCCTGGTCCCAAATGCACCTATCAATAGTAAGCCTCAGAAATTTCCATTAATCCTCATTGAGACTTTAAATCACCACCCATTTGTTCTGATGAGTTACTGATGGCTTAATCTTGTTGCAGGTATTGACAGAACAAACTTATTACTGCTGGTACCAAAATACTGTCCTGCAGAGTGTAATGTTCATCGCTAAGTTGTTTCTCACAAACATAATTTAAATTGGAATAGATGTCCAAATATCTTCAGACGCCTATTAATTATGGCTCAGTGGTTAGCACTGCTGCCTCACAGCACCAGGGACCCAGGTTAGATTCCACCCTCCGGCGACTGTCTGTGTGGAGTTTGCTCATTCTCCCCGTGTCCGCGTGGCTTTCCTCCCACAGTCCAAAGATGTGCAGGTTAGGTGCATCGTCTATGCTAAATTGCCCGCAGTGTGTTCACAGATGTGTAGATTAGGGGGATAGGATGGGTCAGTGTGGACTTGTTGGGCCGAAGGGCCTGTTTGCACACTGTAGGGATTGTAGGATTCTAATTTGACAATGGCCTAATGGCATTATCGTAACTTGATTAATCCAGAGACTCAGGAAATGTTCTGGAAACCCAGGTTTGAATCCCATCACAGCAGATGGTGGAATTTAAATTGAGTAAAAATCTTGAATTAAGAGTCTAATGATGATCACGAAACCACAGTTGATTACTAGAAAAAAAAACCCATCCCCTTCACTAACGTCTCGTAGGGAAGGAAACTGCAAACTTTACCTAGCCTGGCCTAAATGTGACTCCAGACCCATAGCAATATAATTGACTCTTAACTGCCCTCTGGTCAATTAGGGATGGGATTTTAAATGCTGACTTAGCCAGCAATACCTAAATACAGTGAATGAATATTTTAAAGGTCTATATAATTAATAATCCACTCTGGAAATAGACAGTGGAACAATTGTAGAACCAAACCCACAAAACGTTTCTTCTCTGAAGATGATTCTTTGGGGGGGGCAGCATGGTGATTGCGGTTAGCACGGCTGCCTTAAAGCACCAGGGACCGGAGTTCATTTCCAGCACCTGGTGGAAACCCACCCAGACACAGGGAGAACGTGCTCACGTTTCTTCCCACAGTCCGAAGAGGTGCAGGCTAGGTGGGTTGGCCATGGGAAATAACCCATATATCCAGGGACGTGCAGGCTAGGTGAGTTAGCTATGGGATATGCAGGGTTATAGGGATGTGTGTGTGTGTGTGTGTGTGTGTGTGTGTGTGTGTGGGGGGGGGGAGGGGGGGGTGCCTGGGTGCGATGGTCTTCAAAAGGAACAGTATGGACCAAATGGCCTGCCTCCATACTCTGAGGACTCTCATGAATTTGAAATGTCAACTTTTTCTCTCCCCAGATGCTGCGAGATCTGCTGAGTTCCTCCAGCATTTTGTTTTTATTTCAGAATATCCAGCATCTATGGTATTTTGCTTTTACTTGAATGTTTCTGTTGCTTGGTTGGAAGTAGATGTGGCTTGTTTATGTTAAAGTTTGGTGAGCTATTAAATTACTGAGGTTATCAGCCATCACAAGCTTCCATCAAGAAAGGTATGACAGCCTTGGTAGAAATCCTGCTGCAGCAGGCAAGTAATTGCAATAATATTAAATTAAAATAGAGAGATTGTGAAGCTTAGCATTCCAGAGACACAAAAGTTTCAGTACAGCCTACAATACTCCTTACTCAAGAGTCAGACACTGGAAAGAGGAGTTAATTTTCCACTTCGAAATAGGACAGCTGACAGCTACATTTTTTTTTAGCATTGAGCAAACATGCAAATAGTTTAATGGTTTATTAATTCAGTCAACAGTTAATTACAAATATTTAAAAATTACTTAATATAAATAATTGGCAGCAAACCATTCCAGTACAGAATTATCACCAGTACAACAGACAGACTGGAGGATTAGACATCAACAGAAATACGCAAACGAAAGAAATATAAAAGTTGAAAATGAAACTAAATCAAGCTTGAGGTGATCTTGTGTCCATAAAAGCATGGGTTCTCCTTTATTTAAAAATCAAACAAAAGTACTAATCAACTCTCCCTATAAAGTACAAAAAAAAGAACAGAATTGGCAGAAATTGATGGCTGTCTAATTTGCATAACAAGAACCATTAGTTGCTAATAACAACCGAAACACTCCTGTAAACCACTGCTGAATCTATACACAAGCATTTAATTAGAATCTAGAGACTTTAACAATATTACAAAGATTTTAGCTCCAAAAATAAATCAACATAAAATAAACTTTAGGAATTAGCATCATAAAATTATATTTTCCACATAAAAATACAAAATAATATTAATGACACTGGCTGAATAAGAAAATTATTCCAAGTATCATGC
Source organism: Rhincodon typus (assembly GCF_021869965.1). NCBI lineage: Eukaryota > Metazoa > Chordata > Chondrichthyes > Orectolobiformes > Rhincodontidae > Rhincodon > Rhincodon typus. Next base: position 13,949 of record NW_025967369.1, read on the forward strand.
TACAGTTGAAAAAGTAGTCATATTTTAAAGTAAAATAAAATAAGAACAAAATAGGCAAATATGCATGAAAAGTATCTCCTTTTTATCTTTTTTTAGCAAAACACTATCCAAAATAACTACAATCATTTACATCAGTACAAAGATCTCTGGATTTAAAAATATTAGCATGACAAAGGGGTAAAATTTTTGACAGTAAAAAAATGACTGTGGATAACTAGTTTGCAAATATGCAATGAAAAAAATAAATCTGCATTAAAAGGTTTACACTGTTATTCTTATTCTTTTCTTACAAACATTAGAAACAGTATTGCACATCACAACACAGAGTCGAGGTTAGTCAGCCTTCCAAAATGTGTTATATTCAAGTCTTTCAGCATCTTTGAGGAAAGGCCTCACATGGCCAGATGCAACAGGGGTTAAAATGTCAAGTGTTTCCCATAAAATATATTTGCTTATGTTTTCTTTTGCAAAAACACAGCGTGGTTTTAAAAAAATTAATTTCTCTGCAGAGCCCTGCACCTGGGCAGAAATACATACATTCGGGGAACACAGTATGTGAACAAGCTTATTAGAATATAAAAATAATACAATCAAAACAAAATAATTACATTTCTACAAAAATAGTGAAAATAAATATGATTTCTTTAAAAAAGATGCATTACAGTGTTTGCCATTTTCTCTATGGCAATGCTGAATAATTCAGGTGCTACAGTAATAAAGTTGTCTCAGGAAAGAAATGACAGCAGATGAAACAAAAATCATTCTACCACCACCCCCACCCTTAAAAAGGGCTCATTTAAGATTTATATAAATCAACTTAAACTATCTTGGTGATTTTATGCCTTTAATTTTACTTAAGGAGTTGGGGACAATTCAAATTACTGCACTTACGTTCTGCACAGTTTTACGTGGAAGAGCCCTCCTAAAGTTACCGTGTTAGTTTATAAATGTTTAGACCCTTCCAAATTTAGGAAGCAAAAATGTATGGAAAAATAAAATTATCAATTTGTTAAATCATTTATTTGCTGAGTTAAATTATATATGCAGATCTTTCAATAATAAACATAGCAAAACTATCAATTTCTCTTCTAAATTCAGAAAATTGAGGTATTGCAAAGGAGATGCCATCAGTCAAAAAGTGTGCCCTAAAACAGCTGACTGTTGGAAAGAACCCTCACCAAGATACAAAAGTAGTGCATAACAAATGCCAATATGGGTGTCTGAAAATGGAACAAATTTGGCAGAGAACGAATGCTCCAAATAGCCTGGAGAACCATGGTAAGTAACAAATGGGGCATTAGCCAATAAATAAATTAGTAAAAAAGCTATTCTTCAAAACAGCATTGACTTCAAACATTTTAAAATTTGCATCACAATCACTATAAACAGCAGAGTTAGACATAAACTACATACACAAAAGCACATCAGGAGACCACCAATGTTCAAGACCAACATCTTGCTTACATAAAACGATTGTCCCTAAGGATTATATACAGTTGTTCTATACAGTAAATGCTTGTAATGGCATGATCACCTTTGTTGAATAAATAATTGACACCCGCATAACTTTCAGCAGCTTACAATACATTTTTCATTCTAGTGTGGTTAAACTGCAGAGAAATTCAATGCTTTAATGTCAAACCAGGTTAATTTAACACCATAGTCATCTCCATTTTGACTTTAAAATGGCTAGTTTGCTAAATCATGCATCTTATGTGATGAAATCAGTACCATTTTATAACATTTTTGGAGGGGCTTGGAGTTTGGTGATTGTTTAGCAGTGTGCTGGCCATCTTTGGTTTGTAGAGGAAGTCTGAGCCGGTATACCAAAGAGTTTTATGAAAGGGGCAATGAAATCAAAAGCTTTTTTCCCATTCTTTACAATGTACTAATTTGTTTTAGAATTCTAGCTACTTTTTAAATTTATATTTAGGACAGCAATTCACAACACTAAACAAAAACACACATATTAACAAGATTGCACAGGGAATACGAGATTACATCCAGTCTGCAAAAATCAAACTCCACAACCCACCAGGTTACGATAGTGGCTGCACACCTACTCTAAAAGCTATTTTGCATAATGTACACAAAGTGTAGCAGTAGGACATTCTCGTTACAGGAGTCACATTAATACATGCAAGTTAGATTTTTTTCCGCTTTTTCTTTTAAGCTATTATTGTACTTTTCATTCATGCGAACTAATTTTTCTGAATGTTTGCCAAAAACTGACATCACATTCATTGCTGTGAAGGAACATGTATGAATATACTTTTAGTGCATGCATAAGGTGTACAAATAAACATGCAATTGTTTATCACATTCTAATCTGTGGCAGTCTAGGCCATTGCTGCCTGCATCTAATTCTTCCTTAATGCAGCTGCTATAATTATGTTTCTGATCCCATTTTGTTACTGCATGTTCTGGCATTAAATATACCTATATAGCAGCAAAGCTTCTATTGTAGCTCAAGAATAATAAAAACGCTAAAATTGTTAAACCAGATCAGTCTCTTGAGGTATTATTTCTTGCAAGTCAAAATGGAGAGCAAAAACGTAACCCTACTTTTTTTTTAAATGTTTGTGTATACATTGCAAATAGCAACATTAAAAAATAAAATTTTGTCAGAAATCACTCGCCTATAGCTAAACTTGCCTCCTACTATTTGCTACCTTTGGTAAAATTACTAGGGACAGGTCTTGGAGATGAAACTGAGCTTTGTGAAATAAGTGCATGCTCCACCCATTAAAGATAGCAGCAAACTGTGCGCCCCTAAGTGGCAACATTCTCACTTCTAATTTTAAGTTTTTTTTATTATAAAAAAATAACTTGAAAAAACTACAAAAAATCCTTTTTTCCAAAAACATGAAAGTACCTCAAAAAAGTTAGTAAAGCCTGAGATGCAGGGTTTTGGTGACAAACAGAGGCCTGTAGTGTATTAGCTGCTATATATGATGTATGCATCGAGAGCTGGGGTAAGGAGGCAGAAGAATGCACTTATTTCTCCTAACTATTCATGGTTTCTTCAGCCTTTTTAAGCCTCATGCACTCTCCCCTTTTCATCCGTCATGATCCTTCAGGTGCCTGAATGTTATGTTCAGCTCCAGCGGAAGTGAACCTGTCGAGGACGGTCTGCCCCCTCCTTCACCAGTGGTTTGTGGAACTCCCGGCCGGCACGAGAGTGGATGTTTGCCCAACAAAATTCACAGTAATACTGCAGACAAGTGACATTGGCACAGAAAAATGGAGCAAATTTTCCACCACATCGAGCACCCTGGCACTCATCACACATTTGATCATCTAGCACATATGGCTTAACTTCCACCTGTTGGAATAAAGTGAAATTTATGGTTAATATTCCTTTCCATACAGTCAACACAAGAAATCGGAGGATCAAAAATACTCATAGGGCAAATAAATTAGATTTAAAGCTCTCAGGTTGTTAAAACTATGCTCATGCTGGAATTACTTTCCGAGTGTGCAGTCACCATGCTCTGTGATCTATTTTCAAGAGATGAGACAAAGTGAACGAATTTACTAAGTTCCTGACTCCTGACACTAATTGATTGTTTCATGTCTTATCGGCTGTGATGCAGGAAATTGCTGATTAGACCGAGAAGCCTTTGGATAGAAGTACAAAGGTGGTGCATAACTGACAGCTTCCCTTTCTAAAAGGAAGGTCATATTTTAGCCGAGATAACAAGGTGTAAAGCTGGATCAACACAGCAGGCCGAGGAGCAGGAAAGCTGACGTTTCGGGTCTGGACCCTTCTTCTGTTGGTAAAAATTCTACTAACTGGCAAAGCCCAGAAGACTGAACAGGAGTTTTTTTTTCCTGCGAATGAAAGAGAGAGATGTCATAGAACATGACAAAAGCAGATGCTGGAATCCAAGATAGACAAACAGGAGGCTGGAACAACACAGCAAGCCAGGCAGCATTTGGAGGAAAGGAGCAGTCAACGTTTCAGGTATAACCCTTCTTCAGGGCTGGATGTGAGGGTAGGGGGAGCTACAGGTAAAGAAGGGGCTGGAGGTGGAATCGTGGTGATAGGTGGACACTGGTAGTAGGTACGGCCTGGTTGGTCAATGGGAGGGATGAATCCAGTTGGGGGCTGGAAGGAAGAGTCAGAAGGTGGAATGGAAGGGAGGAGGTGGGGCTAGAAGGGGAGTTGGGGCATGGGTGGCAAGGTTATTTGAAATTGGAGAACTCAATGTTGAGTCCTCCGGGCCGTAGGGTGGAAGATAAGTTGTTGTTCTTCAAATTTGTGTTGTGAGCTGCTGCAACACTGGAGGAGGCCAAGGATGGACATGTCGGAGGGGGAGTGGGGCGGGGAGTTGAAATTGCATGGCCATTACGGGCCATACAGAGTTGCTTGGCAAAACAGTCACCTAGTCTATGTTTGGTCTCACTGATATAGAGAAGACCACATCAGGAGCACCGGATGCACTACACTAGGTTGTGGGAGATGCAGGTGAAGCTCTGTCTCACTTGGAAGGGCTGTTTAGGGCCCTGAATGGAGGGGAGGGAGGTGGTGTGTGGGCAGGTGTTGCATCTTTTATGGTTACAGGGGAAGGTACTGGGCAGGTCAGAATGGTTGGTGGAGAGTGTGGCGTGAACTAACGAGTGGCGAAGGGAATGATCTTTGCGGAAGGCAGAGAGAGGAGTGGAGTAGATGATGTTCCAGGTGGTGCGGTCTAATTGGAGTTGGCAGAAGCGTTTGAGGATGATACATTTGATGCGGAGGTTGAGTGTGAGGACATGGGGGACCCCATCTTTGTTATGTTTGGAGGGAGGGATGGTTAAGAGCTGTGGAGAGGGGAATGGAGGAGGCATGGTTGGATGACAGAGGGGGGATAGAGCGTTGTTTGAAAAAGACAGACATCCGGGATGCTTGGAGTGGAATGTCTCATCAGAGCAGTTGTGACGGAGACAGAGGAATTGGGAAAATGGGATGGAGCTTTTGCAGGATACAGGGTGGGAGGTGGTGTAGTCTAGGTAGCTATGGGAGCCTTTGGGCTTATAGTAAATGTTGGTCTGTAAACTGTCGCCAGAAATCCGGAAAAGGAAGTCTGAATATATCCCCATGCATTGCAAAAAAAAAAGCTTTGCTGATATTAGCTTCATCTGTTACTGAGAGTCTCAAATCAAATCAATCATATCATGATTCTGCTAAGCTAACTTGAAATAGGGACAGAAGCTTAGATTGGCTGGAGTGGATCTGGACACCTAGATGCTAGAAAGAAATGCTACTGGCTGGAAAAATGCATCTTACTGACCAAGTTGATTTAAATGGATGATCTCTACCTCATACCAGGCTAACAATAAATGCACATCGGCTTGTAGGTAAATGGGGCAACAGCAATATATAGATCATATCACATCAAGTTCACAAGAGTATCCTTTGCTGTGTAGCATAAGGAAATGAGTCAGCCCTGTGTGTGTGTATTCTTGTTAACTAGTCACATTTTCTAGTCATTCAAGATGTGGGTTTATTATTAAGCTGGTTTTCAATATTTTACATTTAAATCAACAATAAAATCTAATATCCTTTTTCTTGGGTGAGGCTTTTGTGCATCAATGAGTCTCATTTGTTCCCACTGGAGTGGAATAAATTGTTATGGTGCTTTCATATGCGGACATTGAAATCAGTATCAGTCAGGTTCATTGCATGACAAATGATCACATGTAAGATCTCTTTACCCTCGACTACCTGTGAGCATCAGCATGAGAAATCAAACAATATACTTCAATAAATCTATTCAAGAGATCAAGGATAGATTACTGTAATCCACCATAAAAACAAACAATTGAAAATGTTTACTTTTATTTAAAAGGTGTTACTTGTTCACCTTATTTTCCCATTCTCATTTTTATATATACACTGAAAAAAGCCAATTGTTAAATAAACCTTAGATTAACCGATTAACTGTGGCTATATATGTATATATTCAGAGAAAAAAAGGGACACTGGTAATCCAATCATGTCTCACTGAGCTCATTTATACAGTGTGAACAAGAAACTGGGATAGGTGCAAACTAATGTGCTCACAGATTCATGTCACAATGATTAAGCATTCAAAAAAGTCAAATGTTTGTATGTATTTTCACAAAGAGAAAACCAGAAGTTTGGATGTATCCTGGAGGACTTATGGGCTGAAGTAAATTAGAGATGGGAGTACCATTTCTGTGGAGGGATTTGTAAACCAAGATGAGAATTTTAAAAGAGATAGTAGGAACTGCTGATGCTGGAGTCTGAGATAACAAGGTGTAGAGCTGGATGAACACAGCAGGCCAGGCTGCATCAGAGGAGCAGGAAAGCTGACGTTTCGGATCTAGACCCTTCTTCAGAAATGGGGGAGGGGAAGGGGACTCTGGAATAAAGAGAGAGAGGGGGAGGCGATGATGGAAGGTGGATAGAGGAACAGATAGGTGGATAGAAGACGGACAGGTCAAGGAGGTGGTGATGAGGCTAGTAGGTAGGAAGTGAGGGTGGGGGTTGGTCAGTGAGGTGGGAAAAGACGGACAGGTCAAGGAGGCAGGGAAAAGATGGGCTGGTCTTGGGATGAGGTCAGGGGAGGGGAGATTTTGAAGCTTGTGAAGTCCACATTGAGACCATTGGGCTGCAGGGTTCCCAAGCGGAATATGAGATGCTGTTCCTCCAGCCTTTGGGTGGCATCGTTGGCACTGAAGGAGGCCCAGGATGGACATGTCGTCCTAGGAGTGGGAGGTGGAGTTGAACTGGTTCGCGACTGGGAGGTGCAGTCGTTCGTCACAAACGTAGGTGTTCCACAAAGCGGTCCCCAAGCCTCTGCTTGGTTTCCCCGATGTAGAGGAGGCCACATTGGGAACAGCGGATACAATATACCACATTAGCAGATGTGCAGATGAACATCTGTTTAACGTGAAAGGTTTTCTTGGGGTCTGGGATGGAGGGGAGTGGGAAGGTGTAGGGGCAGGTGTAGCACTTCCTGCTCTTGCAGGAAAAAGTGCCAGGGTGGTGAGGCTCGCGGGGAGTGTGGAGCGGACGAGGGAGTCACTGAGAGAGCCATCCCTCTGGAAGGCACATAAGGGTGGGGAGGGAAAAACGTCTTTGGTAGAGGGGTCAGATAAAATCATGTTGTTGTTTGAGATAAGAGGGCATAGAGGACAAGAGGGCACAGCCGCAAGATTAGAGGGAGCAGATTTAGGACTGAATTGAGAAGGAACTTCTTCACCCAGAGGGTTGTTAATCTATGGAATTCCTTGCCCAGTGAAGTAGTTGATGCTACTTCAGTAAATGTTTTTAAAGATAAGGTAGATTTTTTTGAACAATAAAGGAATTAAGGGATACGGTGAGAACGCGGGTAAGTGGATCTGAGTCCACGAAAAGATCAGCCATGATCTTATTGAATGGAGGAGCAGGTCGAAGGGCCGGACGGCATACTCCTGCTCCTAGTTCTTATGTTCTTGACTAGAAGTCAACGTAGATCAGTAAACATAGGTGACGAGAACTTGCTACGTGTTAAGAAAAGGGCAGCAGAGTTTGGGATAAGTCAAGTTGATGGAGGGAGTTGAGAAAGAGACCAGGAGTCCAGGTCTTGGAATAGTCAAGACTAGGAGGTTACGAAGGCACAAATGAGGATTTCACAGGAGCAGTCAAGCTGAGAATGGTGCAGATGTTAGATAGGTGGAAGTAGATGATTTTAGTCATGTTATAGATGAGTTTGGAAGTTCATCTTGGGATTTTATATGACACTGTGGCTGCGAACAGAATAGCTCAATCATTACCAGGGAACACAATTTGGAATGGGGGATCAATACCAATAGCTTCAGTTTTCCCAAACATTTAAATAAATGCGCGCACATTAACCCAATGTAATGACACAGAAACCTATAATTAACGAATTTGCTGTCAATGTCCTTTATAAATAAAAGATACCAAGACACAACAGTTCATAAAACAATGTCCAGTTTAAGGCAATTCCCCACCTGCAAAAAGACAGGGTTTGAATTTGGCAGTGTAAGATTATTCAGTTAAGGCTCATTTAGGCTTGATAACACAATGACTAAGTACACAACTATTGTGAGTAAAATTAATATGCCAGCATGAAGTACGTGGAGGTTAATTTGAACAGCTGAAGAGTTTAATGTTAATTTATAGACTCAGCCTCTTCACAAGAACAATGACACCATAAATATATGCTTCATTTAATCACATCTGCAGAAACTGCATATTAATAAATTATGCATGCATGGTGCTGCTGTTAATTAAAGTTATGGGCCGCATATGTGAAAGCTTAGCTAACAAATTAATAAAAGGAACAAAACCTAGGACAGCAGAAATGCTAAGTTGTGGAAAATGTATTAATCTTAAAATGAACAAAAATGGCAACTACAATAAATCTCAGAAGTGTTCTTTGGCTGGCTGGGTATCTGGCACATAGAAACTCATCCTCATATTTAGATTTTCAAATCATACAGTTTCTGTTCACCAAAAATTGTAGTGCATGTACTCTCCTGGTTCAGACACAATGAAGTTCAAAGAATTTAACAAATCATCAAGAGCTAACACAGCCTCAAGTGTGTGCAAGGGTACTGCTTGATTCAAAGTAGTTAACATGCAGCTCAACAGTGCATGATGCAGGCCAGTTTTCCACTGCCCAGCTATCTAGAGCCAAAATTAATAGTTAGCATATTAGCTTGCAGGGGAATTTGAGACTGGAGGCTGATAATTGGCGAGTCATGCTCACACCATAACGTGACCATGATATGAATGTTACATTTCAAAGTGAAGTTATTCAATCTGAACCCAGGGTTTTAAATGTGAACAAAGGAAATTATAATAGGAGGCAAATTGGCTGAGGTGGATTGGAAAAATACATTAAAAGGATATGACTGTATATTGGTAATGAACAGTGTTTAACAAATCATTACATAGTTTGCAGCAACTATACATTCCTTTTTGGCATAAAATCAGCAATAAAAAAGTCAGTCAACTAAGGTTAACAAAGAAAATTAAGCTTTATATAAGGTTAAAAGAAAATGGCCTATAAATTTGCCAGAGATACTAACAAACCCAAGGATTGGGAGGGTTTTAGAATGTGACAAAGGAAAATCAAGAAACAAGGGAGAATAGAATATCAATTAAACTAGCAAAGAGCACAAAACAGGCTTTAAAAGCTTTTATACTTGTATATTATGACGACACTGGGTTAGACAAATATGGGTCCACTACCACCAGAGTCTGAAGACTCTGGAAACAGAGCTGGTAGAGAAGCAAAATGCAGCAAACTTTTTATTAACCAGTATCTATGACACCAGGAGTTTGCTGGTTGATCAAATATTCTGGATAATGAAGAGGTCCACATAATGTAAAAACACAGTAATAAAAACGTAATGAAGGTGGCATACACATCACTACTATACTTTATTTGCAACATAAATCATTAAAGAATGTAACTTGGCCTTGAACTGATCAGCAGTCTTCTCATTCACACCCTCAACTGACTACTCTGATACCATGTTTCATTGCCCTATTTGAGGTAAAATGGACTTGAAATCGAATCAACTATTGATATTTTGTGTAGCCATTTGATTGAACAAGTATCTTTATACTGAAGTAAATAAACCGAAGAACTATAATAATTGGACAGAATAATACAGTAAACTTTGCGGTATTAAGTATATAATTTTTGCCGAGTGGCGGTTAAATCAAAGTTTGCCGTAATTACTTTGCGTTCATCTTCGCTGTGGAAGATAAAAGAAATCTCCCAGAAAGAGAATCAGGGAACTAGGGAGAAAACTAAGGAGAATGAGGAATTAAAAGGAAATTGGGTTTAGCAAGAACGCTGTGTGGAGAAATTAATGGAACTGCAAGTTGGTAAATTTCCAGAACCTAATAGAGCTATACAGCACAGAAAGAGACCCTTCGGTCCAACGTGTCCATGCCAACCAGATATCCAAAGCTGATCTAGTCCCAATTGCCAGCATTTGGCCCATATCTCTCTAAACCCTTCCTATTCAGGCACCCATCTACATGCCTTGTAAATGATGTAATTGCACCAGCCTCCACCACTTCCTCTAGCAGTTTGTTCCATGCACGCACCATCTTCTGCGTGAAAAAGTTGCACCTCAGGTCCTTTATAAAATCTTTCCCTTCTCACCCTAAACCTATGCCCTCTAGTTTTGGACTCCCCTACTCTGGGACCTTGGTAGTCACCCTATCCATGCTCCTCGTGATTTTATAAAACTCTATAAGGTCACCCCCTCAGCCTCAAATGCTGCAGGGAAAAAAGCCTCAGTCTATAATTCAAACCCTCCAATCCCAGCAACATCCTTATAATCTTATCTGAACCCCTTCAAGTTTAACAACATCTGTCATATAGCAGGCAGACCAGAATTGAATGCAGAACTCTAAGAGTTCTGACCCGATAATCCTCAATTCCACTTTTCTGCCTTATCCCATTAAGCCTGCTTCCTTCATGGATTAGAATCCCTGAACACACTTAATGGCCCAGCAGTCACATCCCTCTGCGGTAAAGAATTCCACAGATTTACACCCAAAATTCCTTTCAATCGCCATTTTAAATAGGCAACTTCATTACTGAGATTGTGTCTGCTGATCTGAGACACTCCCCCAAGGAGAAATAACATCTCCACATCAACCCTGTGAAGACCCCTAAGAAACCATGCGGGGTGCGGGGAAGAGAGAGAGAGAGACAGTGAGACAGACAGACAGACACAAAGACAGAGAGACACAGAACTACAGCCTCATATCAGTAATAAAGGAAAATGTTACAATTATAAAGAATGTTAGAAACTGACACGTAGATAATAATGATTTGATTGAGCATAATCAGCATGGATGTGTGAATGGAAAATCACGTTTGACAAAACCTGTTGGAGTTTTCAGAGTATGTTATTAATGTTATTGATAAAGAGAGTCAGTGTACATAGTATACCTCTATGTTCAGAAGGATTTTGATCCACTGCATGAGGTTGGTCAGGAAAATGAAAAAAACATATGAGTAATGTTTTGGTGTGGATTAAGGATGGATAATAGCAGAAAACAGA
>NW_025967370.1:0-25000 GCF_021869965.1 Rhincodon typus
GTTGCCTTTGAGTTGAGGTAAGCAATACTAGCATCATGCCGTTATTTGGGAAGTTTGACTCCTTTGATACTGATGTTGAAGATTGGGCCCAGTATGTGGAAAGAATGTGTTGTTTTTTTTCTGGGCAAATGACATTGGGGCAGATGAAAAGCAACAGTCCCTCTTCCGCTGCTACACTGGCACTATCCCCCTCCTCTTCCTCCGCTACATTGATGACAGTATCGGCGCTGCTTCGTGCTCCCACGAGGAGCTTGAACACTTCATCAACTTTACTAACATCTTTCATCCCAACCTCATTCACCTGGACCATCTCTGATACCTCCCTCTCCATCCTGGACCTCTCTGTCTCCATCGCTGATATTTGCCTCAAAACCAACATCTATTTTAAGTCCACTGACTCCCACAGCTACCTAGACTACACCTCTGACCCAGCTTCCTGCAAGAATGCGATCCCTACTCCCAATTCCTCCGCCTCCACGGCATCAGCTCCCAAGATGTGGTATTCCATTCCCGCACATCCCAACTGTCATCCTATATCAAGGACCGCAACATCCCCGCTTTGGAGGTCAAAAATGCCCTCAACTGCATCTCTTGTGTCTCCCACACCCCTGCCCTCACAGTTCCTCCCCTCAACAAAAATAAAGACAGAATCCCCCTTGTCCTCACATATGACCCCACCAACCTCTGTATCCAACGTATCATTCTCCGCCATTTCCGCCACTACAATCCGACTCCACAACCAAAGATATATTTCCCTCCCCACCTCTATCTGCCTTTTGTAGGGACTGCTATCTCCACGACTCACTCGTCCGCTCCACATTCCCCCCTACCCCCACCACCCCGGACACCTTTCCCTGCAACCACAGGAAGTGCTACACCTTCCCCTACACCTCCCCCCTCAAATCCGTTCAAGACACGAAACAAAGCTTACACATTAGACGGGTTCACCTGCACATCTGTCAACATGATCCGCTGCTCCCGATGTGGCCTTCTCTACATCGGTGAGACCAAGCGGAGGCCTGTAGGGCACTTGCGCTCTGTTTATGACAAACGACAACACCTTCCGATTGCAAACCTTTAACTCCCCCTCCCACTCCCTGGGTGACATTTCCATCCTGGGCATTCTCCAGTGTCATTGACACCACCCACAAACTGGAGGAGCAGCACCTCATATTGTGCCTCCGAAGCCTACAGCCCAATGGCCTAAATGTGGACATTACCAGTTCCAAAATCTCCCCACCCCCGGCTTCATCCCATGACCAACCCTCTCTTTCATCCCCGCCTCCTTGACTTGACACAACCTATCCATCTTCTCTCCCACCTATCCGTCCTTCCCACCTCACTGACCAAACCCCACCACTCCCTACCTACACTCACCTATTGGCATTCCATCTACCTTCCCCAGCCCCATCCCTCCTCTGTCTATTTTTTTCCCAGCTCCCCTTCCCCTCTGTATTTCTGAAGAAGGGTCCCGACCCGTAACGTCAACTTTCCTGTTCCTCTGACGCTGCCTGGCCTGCTGTGTTCCTCCAGCTCCACACTGTGTTATCTCTGACCACAGCATCTGCAGTTCTTACTGTCTCTAAGTAATCCTCCTGGCAGCTTATGGATCCGCAGCTTTTTGGTTATTAGGAGCCTAACAGCCCCAGATCTCCTCTAATTCTGAGACACTATTGTTTTTAGTCAGCAATTTAAGAACAAGAGGAATCTGTGTTGGGATTTTTAACTAGGTTAAGATGACTGGTCGGGGCATGTAACTTTGGTTTAACCTTTAATGAAATGCTGAGAGATCGGTTGGTACATGGGATTAATGATGTAACCATGTTAGAGCATGTACTAGCTGAAGCCCAACTGGACTTCAAACAACTGGCTTTACCATTGGAAAATGTGGCAATTGGAGCATGTGAGTTGCAGGGTATTCTGATGGAAGTGGACACCTTCTTTAGTCCAACTGAGCTTATGGAACATCACTTGGGTGAAGGCAATTGCATAGCCTCACTCAGGACATATACTGAACAGAGAGTCTCTACGTCAGCCCGCAGGAAAACCCAAACTAAAGCCAAGCCTTGGCCAAATAGTCAAAATTTTCTTCAGGATCCAGACTGGCAAACCATTGTAGTTGCTGCTGGTATGCGGACAACAAAAGAGTCCCACTAGACCTAAATTGAGTAAGAGAACTCATAGGCAGGTATCCAGGAGAGTGCAAACCCTGGAAAATCCACCTACATCTGGTTTGGAACAGTTAAACAGTTCGCAACATCTAAATCAGAACCAATCAAAATAAACACCTGCTTAAATGGTTACTTGGTTCTAATGGAGATCAATACCAGTGTGGTTGTTTCACTGATTGCAGAACCAATCCAACAAAATTCTCTCTGGAATCCAACCCATAAGTTTGTGTAAGACTTTGCCTAGACTGAGAACGTATGCCTTTACAGATTAAGGGTACAACTTCAGTTCCAGTTTCTTGTGAGAAGTGGCTGATTCAGTTACCACTGATTTGTAGTAAAAGGTTTGGGCCCAAGTTTGATGGGGCGAAATTGGTTGAGAAAAATTCACCTAGATTGGTTGAACATTACTTGATCAGAAAATGGGTGCCTGAGTGAAGTCCTAATTAAATACCTGGATGTTTTTCAAGAAGGTCTAGGCTCTATCAAAGGAGACAAGGCCAATTTTCATGTTGACCAGGAAGCAATTCTACAATTCTGCAAGGCCCACCCAGTGCCATTTGCCATGGGGTCAAAAGTAGAGGCAGAAATCAGAAGGCTGGAAAGTGAAGGAATCATTAAACCAGTCCAATTTGTGGAATGGGCAGCACTGGTCATACCAATTGTGAAGCCCAACACATCAGTCCGCCTTTTTGGGGATTTTAAACAAACAGTAAATAGCTTTTTGCAGCTGGTTAAATACCCAATCCCTCGCGTAGAGAATTTATGTGCACAGCCGGCAGGGGCACTGTCTTTCACAAAGCTGGGCATGAGCCACGCATACGTGCAATTGTGGTTTGATGAGGATTCTCAGAAGTATGCTACAGTTAATACCCATAAGGGTTTGACCAACCTACAAGATTACCATTTGGAGTATTGTCAGCCTGTGCAATTTTCCAGCAGACAACGGAGAACATTTTACAAGGTCTGCCTCAGGTTGGCATTTATCTGGATGCCGTACTAATAACAGAGAAGCCCAATAAGGAGCACTTCGAGAACTTGGACATAGTCCTTAGACATTTCTCCCAGCTCGACGTATGACTTAGAAGGGAAAAATGTGTGTGCCAGGCACCCTAAGTGACCTACTTGGGCTACAGAATTGACAAGATCGGGTTACATCCTTGGAAGGTAAAGTGATGTGGAGGTGCCGGTGTTGGACTGGGGTGGACAAGGTCAGAAATCACACAATACCAGGTTATAGTTCAATAGGTTTTATTTGAAAACTCAAGCTTTCAGAGCCTCACTCCTTCTTTAGGTGTTAGTGAGGTGGCATCAGATACAGAATTTATAAGTAAAACATCAAAGGGTCACAACCACTGATGAGGATGTATTAAATAAACCTAAGATGATGTTAAATGCTTAATCAGATAAAGTGAGGGTGATCAGAGGTGCCCTGGGTCCCACATCTGTACTGGAGTTTAGGTCTTTCCTTGGGCTGGTGAGTTATTACAGAAAGTTCATAAATAATCTGGCCTCCATCCTGGCACCTTTGAATCAACTCCTAAAAAGGATCAGCCTTGGAAATGGTCACGTAGTCCAGCCATAGCTTTCAAGGAAGTGAAGAAATAGCTGTCATCCTCTTAGGTATTGGCACACTATGATCCCAAGTGGGATCTGATATTGACATGCCATGTCTCCCCCTATGGCATTGAGGTATATTAGCTCATAGGTGGTCCAATAGAGGGGAACGCCTAACAACATATGCATCCAGGACTTTGGCTAACGCAGAGGGTAAATATGCCCAGACAGAGAAGGAAAATTTGGCAGTCTTATTTGGAGTCAAGACGTTCCACCAATATCTTTACGATGTGCATTCGTAATAATAACATACCACAAACCCCTGCTAGGTCTAGTTAAAGGGGACAAGGCAGTGCTACCCATAGCTTCAGGCCGAATTCAGCAGTGGCCTCTAATACAAAGTGCATATAATTACAAGTTGGAATACCATCTAGGAGGCTAAGTAGCGAATACGGTTGCTTTGACCTTCCTCCCGCTGGCAGATACACCACCAGTTGTACCGCCACTTGAAGAATCTGTAATGGTTTTAAACTTACTGAACATACTTCCAGTCACAGCTGAGAATATCAGATTTTGGATGCAGAAATATCCAGTCCTGGCAAAACTGAAACAGCTGGTGGTGATGTGGGAAACCAGAAGGCCATCACAACCAGAAATGAAACCTTTTTGGACCTGGAGAGACCAGATAGCAATACAGGTTGGCATATTATTATGGAGTGCAAGAGTGATTGTCCCGAGCGAAGGTCACTGCCAGATACTGGCTGAAATCCACAGCGACTATACAGGTCTTTTCATGGGCTCAATGCTCTTAGTCATTGTGGGCATCCACTCAAAGTGGTTGGACATGCATGCAGTTCATTTGACAAACATGGGGATAATGGTTGAAAAACTGTGCACATCTTTGGCAATACATGGACTCATGGAAGTATAGGTCACAGATAAGGGGCCATTGTTTACCAGCAATGAATTGAAGTATTTCCTAAAGTCGAAAGGCATTCAACAAATAAGGACAGCTCAATACCATCCATCATCCAACAGTCTGGCAGAAAGAGCAGGAACAACAGTCCAAGCTTTGAAGACAGGCTTAAAGAAACAGCCTACAGCTTCACTAAATACCAAACAGCCCCAGTTCCTATTTGATTATTGGATTACCCCTCATGCAACTACAGGGATAGCTCCAGCAGAGTTGCTAATGGGGAGAAGACTCTGCACAAGGTTAAATTTGATCTTCCCAGACTTGGGGCAAGGATGAAATGGCATCAGGAATGCCAATGTCGGACACAAGACTCCACTAAGAGAGAGAGACAGTTTACTTAAGGGGACGAAGTTTGGTGTATGAACAGGGAATGGCCCTGCATGGGTAAGAGGCATGGTCAGTGCAAGGTCAGGTCTTGTGACATATAAAGTTCAGGTCGATGCAAAGATCCTGAACAAGCACGTGAACTATATGAAAGCTGCAAAATTGCAAAAGTGGCAAGAGCAAAATGTGCCCAGCTCCTCGGTACAGTTGGAAGGCTGGCAGAACCCATGGGTCCTCCCTTTCTGTCAGGCTTCAAAGAGTCCTCAGAATCTGAGATGAACACTGTGGATGTTACCACCTCAATGCCTTTGCTGCTTGAAGAAGGGAATTAATTTCTTCCGAGACACTCTGGGTGTAAGAGGCAAGCCACCGAGCGATACACGCCACCCTTAAATGAGACAGAGTCAGAAGATCCTGACCCAGTGCTAAATCGCTACAAGAAAAAGAACCAGCCTAAGTACTCAAACTCAGAGGTGGAGGGATGTAATGTTTGTACCGAGTCAGCCAGGTGTACATCATAGAATATGAGTTCCCTGACTGAGGCTGTTAATCTGGTCCAATCAGGGACCCCTGGCTGACAGATAAAAGCAGGAGTGTCAGATACCCTGAAATCCTTAGAGTTGACTGTGACAAGGCTGCACCAGAGTCAATGACATTCCACGTGTAAATAAAGGGTGACTCTGTGATAGGATACCAGCCTCCATGGAGTTATTTCAGTGTAGAACATTGAAGAGAGATTACAGTTCTACAGTTTTGCTTCAGTTTTGCCTGACAAATCAGATGATTTAATGAGGTTTGTTAGAGAAGTTCGATAAGGGAGCCTCTGGGAATCTATACCATCAATGCTGTCACGAAGCTACACAAGGAGATAATGCAGGAGTGTACCATTTGAGTAACAGCTGTCTATGGAGAACTCAGGTGGAGTGGAGTTGCTGTTGTACTCATAGACGTATTGGGTCAGAAAACTAAGAGATCTACATTCCAGAGGCTTTGTTGGAAAGACAATGAGATTCCACAATGCCACATTTTGTGGGTAGTGATGCTGATGCTTGTGATCTAGTGAGATAGTTTTTGTTACCTCTGCTGTAACATGGGATAGTTTTATGGTCCATGATTTGGCTTTTCTTCATTGAGTAGCCCATACAATATGTCAGGTAGCCAGTGTGCTGTATACCAGGGGCAACCATCCCAAGATGAAAACTCTGCCTTCTAGAATCTACTCCCAGTGGCCTCAACCACTCCCTTGGCTCCTCAAATTTTCATATTCAAAATCCCAGACTTATCTGTGTCCAGCTGCCATGACTATCTTAATCCTGGGGCCTACATGCAATCTCAGCAAGACTCTGCTCAGTTGTGGCACTGTAGGGACTGCTAGAGTTAGTGGTCCAAGTAAATTGGCCAGCAGCCCTTAAGAGTAGGATTTCCTCCCGCTGAGGGACAAATGTCCCACTCTCTGTTTGTTTACCTGCCCACAGGATGTCAGTACTACGGGGCTGTATTTTAGTAGGTAGTTTGCCGGGGGTGCAATGTTTTAAGGGAGGAGGGTGAAGCAGGCAGTGCACTCCTCATGAAACCCACTAATTTATAGAACATACTGACTTTAAATTTCTTGTTAATTCATGTTTACATGGATTCTGATTCATGTTCAAAGAAAACCTTCAAAAAGTTGGGTATTGTTTGTAATTTTCTAATTTGGGCATCATTTGTTAACTTTGGTTACTTTGGTTTATTGTTTCCAAGAAAGATTGTGACTGGCATCTGACACAAAGTCTTACTGATAGCAAAAATATATAGTGGAAAGTTCATCCGAGGATCATGTTACACTAAAGTTATGAACAAATTGCATTAATCCAGATCAGCTTTCGGTCCAGAATCATAATATACTGGCCCAGATTTTGTAGTTAAAGGTGAAGTGATAGCACCTGCTGCTGATTTTGAAGACATCTGACCTCAAAGGTCAAATGATCTCTAGCATGAGTTTCCACTCTCCTGAACTTAATCCAGTTCAGGAGAATGCTACACATCATATTTTATGTGCTACACATTAGAAAGAAACCAAACGGTGTTCTATAAAATCCATGCCATAGAATAGCAGATTTAACAAATGCTATCTCATGAGATGTATTGATTTGCCCTTCCGTTCTTAATCTGTTTAGAGAGATAACAAAACACAGGTTAGGACACAGAGATAATAGGAACTGCGTTTTCTGAAGAAGGGTCTAGGCCCGAAACATCAGCCTTCCTGCTCCTCTGATGCTGCTTGGCCTGCTGTGTTCATCCAGCTCTATACCTTGTTATCACAGGTTAGGACACATGTGTGTAATTAAGGTAGAAATTGGTACATACATGTACTTTAAATGAATACATGTTTTATTAAAACCTATTTTTAAAATCATAATAGAGACATTTGACATTTCTCAAATACAAAATTCATTTTTCAAGGCCAAGAAGGTTGTTTTGCCATGATTATGAACATGGTACACAATTTGAAACTCAGTTATTCCTCAATCACTAAAGTGTAACCTTCTCAAGAGATTTTTTAATGACGCTAGTGTAAAACTGATGGGTTCACATCAATTCATGTGATTTCAGAAGATTTGCATTTACAACAAGTTCAACAGCAAACCCTGTGAAGTAGCTGTGAATTACCAACATTCAAATTAGCAGCAGGAGAAGGCCCCTAAGAATGCTCTGCCATTCAATAGGATCATGGTGAATCTACATTCCCACCTCTTTTGAACAACCTTTCACCTCCTTGCTTAACAGAATCCATCTGTCTTTGCCTTAGAAATATTCAAAGACTCCACTTCCACTGCCTTTTGAGGAAGAGAGTTCCAAAGACTTGCATCACTGCAATAAACAATTTCTCCTTATTTCTACCTTAACTGCCTGACCCCTTATTTTTAAAAGTTACCCTAGTTCTAGATTCTCCCATAAATGGAAACATCCTTTCCACACAGTCAAGACCCCTCAGGACCTTATCTATTTCAAACAATCTTTTTCAAAAAACTAGAATGGATCGAAGCTTAGCCTATCTAATTTTTCCTCATAAAATAACTGGCCCAAGTATTAGTCCCACGTAATGAGGGTGTAACTGGCGAGGCCAGCATTTATAGCACATTTCTATTTGCCCTTGAGAAGCAGGTAGTGGGCTGCCTTTTTGAAACATTGCATTCATGGGAATAGATACACCTATGGTGCAGTTAGAAAGGAATTTCCAGAATTATTACCTAGAGACAGTATGGAACAGTGAAGGAATTGTATGGTTCCAATCACGATGATGTGTGACTTGGAGGGGAACTTGTGGGAAGTGGTGTGTCTATGCATCTGCTGTCCTTGTCCTTCTAGCTTATAGAAGTCACAGGTTTCAAAGGACCTATCAGTGGAGCATTGATGAGTTGGTATAATGCATCTTAAAGATGGTTGAAAATTGATGTGGGAGAAATGGGTATCAGTTCATGGGGCACTGGCGCCAGTACTGGGGTAGAAGGAAGCTGATCTAGTGAGATGGGCTTCACTTGAGCTGTGGTGGGACCAGCATCCCAGTGAATCAAGAAACTGGATCTATACAGAGGGCTTTAACCAATATGTATGGGGACAGTCTGGAGAAGGGATACATAGGCTTACAAAGCAAAACGATACAGTGACATTGAAAAGCAGCTATTTAGGTACTGATATCCAGAGTGGGAGAGTGTATACAAACATTTTTTTAAAAATGGTAAATAGGGTCAAAGATGGAAGAATGGTATAAAATAAAAATTAATACCTCTTCGCTTCAATGTGTGTAATAATCAGAAGAAAATAAATGAATTAATGACACAAATAAAGGTTATGTGAGTGATCTTCTAGCCAATCCACAGACATGATTACGTTGAGATCAAAGCTGGAAACTAAGCTTGTGGATGACCCAAAAATAGATTGGAAGTCACATTGTGACAAAGAATCTGAAAATGGTTATAGGCAGGTTAAGTGAGTGAAAATAAATATGGCAAATGGAATATAATGTTGGAAGTGTGAGGCTACACAGTTTGGCAGGAAGAATGGAATGGAACAGAATATTATTTAAATAGAGAAATATTGGAGAAAGCTGCAGCACAGAGAGATTTGGGAGTCTTCATGCATAAATTAGTAAAAGCTCTGTGAGTAACAGGTAAGGCGAATAAAATGTTAATCTTTATTTCAAAGGAGGTTGTATATAAAATAGGGAAATCTTGCTGAAACTATGCAAGGCACTAGTCAGACAACACCTAGAATACTGTCAACAGAATATCTACTTGTCCCCTTATCTAATGAAAGATATGTGGGCATTGGAGGTAATGCAGTCATCATTCACTAAGTTGATTCCGGGTATAAGAGGAGTTTTTTCTTAGCATGTATTCATTGGAGTTTGGACAAATGAGAAATGATGTTGTTGAAACATATAAGATTCTTAGGGGAAAACAAAACCAAGAACTACGGATGCTGAATATCAGAAAAAAATCCAAAATTGCCGGAAAAACTCAGCAGATTTGGCAGCATCTATGAAGAGAAAACAGAGTTAATTTTTTGGGTCCATAACACTTCTCCAGAACAGAAGTTCTGGAGTTTTGAAGAAGGGCCACTGGACCTGAAATGTTAACACTGATTTCTTTCCACAGATGTTGCCAGACCTGCTGAATTTTTCCAGCAATTTCTGGTTAAGATTCTCAGGGACTTGAACGGGTAGACACTGATAGATTGTTTCACCTTGTGGAAGAGTTTAGAGCAGAAGGCACAATCTCAGAATAAAGGTTTGCATATTTAAGACAGAGTTGAGGAATTTTTTCTCTTGGAGGGTAATGAATATATGGAATTCTTTACTTCAGGGGGCTGTCAATGCTGGGACAAATAGATTTTAATCAGCGAGATAATCAACGGTTATAGGGAAAAGGCTTGGAAGTGCTATTGAGGATTATCAGATCAGCTATGATCTCATTCAATGGCAAAGCAGACTTGATTGGGTGAATGGCCTACTTCTGCTCCTGTATCTTATGGTCCTATAGCTTACTAGATGTCAGTGCTTTGAACAGTAATGTATGTATAAAGTCTTGAGGTGATCTTTTTGTTGAAAGAAGGTTTTGGTGATGGACAATAGCAATCAATTTTCATTGCAGTTTCCAACTCCATGTTTCCTGAGCAAAGACTTCCATACCAGCTGCCAGAGGTGGAATTTCCTCATGGTCGGTGGCACGCTCCATCTGGTGGGCAGCTGAACGTGGTTATTCAAGAGCTGGTCAGTTAACAACTATCAGGCATGGGGCTGTCAAAACATGTGAAGGAGTAGGAGCCCGGGTGGCAATCGTGATGGCCAGGAAAGTGGTGACACCATTTTTAAAGAGCAGCCTTCCTTGCCTCGACAGTTTAAATTCCCTCTCATTGCTTCTCTGACAACTGAGTAGTGAAGAACATGAGAATTTCATAACAGTACAAGTTAGCCCTGAAAAGGGCATCTCTAAATGTGGATCTGAACATTGCATTAGAACACCAGAGTCTCTACAGTTCAGAGTTCTGCAGTCTTTGTATGTTTAAGGAATACACTGTTTATTTATTCTTCTGGTCAAAATGAATAATTTTACACTTTTGCACATTACACTCTATCTGCCAGATTTTTGCCCATTCAATCAACCTATCATAACTGTCTGCAACCTCCTTCCCAACATGTCCAGTTCCCAACAGGTTTTCTGACATACTAGGTACCTGTATCTCAGTGCCAGGATCTCCAAGTCCCATGGGACTGCAAGTATGAGTGAGGGACATCTACAAAGGGTCATCATTGGCCTATGGGCTAGACAATGAAACTGTGTCCACCCATAATGCTCCTCAGGAGAAAAGGGACAACAACTACCTGTAAAATGCAATGTTAGGATAAGGAATGCCAATTATTTGAGCCATGACCACCCAGTGAGATGAAAGCTGTTGGATTGGCTGGAGATCAGGGCAGCTATTTTATCTCCATGCAAAGATGGGAGTGATGAACATTGAAAATGAGACCTACAGATTCGTGTACACCTCTGGGCAGAAAGGAAGCAGTGTCCCCAGAGAGTTTGGAGAAGGTCTTTGGTGAGCAGAACAGCTGATTGCTTTTATGCTCCTTCATAGATGCATGCGTTCAGGAGGGTATGGTGAAGCCACCACTAAAACTCTTCTAATCTCCACTGAGGAAGAGAGTGACCATGCTTCAGAGGATGCAGCATCACACCTTCCTCCACACCATCCTCCAACACAGAAGCAATCACCTCAATGATTATGTGGTTGCGAGTTGGCTTTGGAGTGTAACCAGATGAACACCTTATTGAAACATAGGTACAGCTGATGGAGGAAGTGAGAGACCAGAGCTCTCACAGTTGAAGGACTGTTAGGGGTCAGGCTCATACTGCCCTTCAAAATTACTAATAGGCCTCTGATGTTGGTCACACTCAAATTTTTTATTGCAGTATTCGTTTCATGGAATGTGGCCACTGCTGAAATTTGCTGCCCAATCTTAAATGCCTTTGAGAAGGGGTTGGTTGTTAGATAAGGTAATAGGTCGAAGAGGTTAATGTTCATGTAAAACTTGCATCACCCATTCTGTTGATTTGACACACAGTCTGTGGGTGGAGACAAGGAATTCTATTCCTTTCAGAGAAAGCAGAAGTACCTAGCCCAGCTCCTCAAAATTCCCAGCTCCTCCTAATTAGTAGTTGTTCCTGATCAATGGTAATTGTAGTTATTGCTATCATACAGTAAGCCTTTTTGTTATCCAAGAATAGTGCCTCTTCTGTAGATACTCTGTTGTGGTGTATCCTCTGCTACTAATCACTAGATGGGCCCAAGATAAAGAAAGGAAGATGGAGATTGGTGGCAGCAAAGTACCTCAAAAAACCCTTAGCCAGTACTACATTTGGCAAAGGTGGCAAACACATCAAGGGTGCCAGCCTTAGCTATGTGGGAAAATACCACTGTCTTGAGCGACTTTTTAGATTTGCTAGAGTCCATGGGTGTTGGTATACCCATAGTGCTGTTAGGAAAGGAGTTCCATAATTGTGACCAAGCAACAGCGAAGGAACAGTAAGCCAGGATGTTGTGTGGCTTGGAAAGTGCCTGGTGATGTTCTCGTGCATCTAGTTACAAGTGGTAGAGTTCATGGGTTTATGGAAAACAAGACTTAGTCATTGTCAATGACAATATTTCTAAACATTTATTCATAAATAATTCGGTTCTGGAATGTATTTTTATCATTTTTATTTACATTGCATTCGTTTAAAATCAAATCTATCTGATTTTCTTATTAATAAAACTATATGTTTTGCATCCATTTAATTTAAATTTCTGGATTGAGTTCAACACTGATTTAACAGGGGTTTTAGCATTGATTGAAGAGGAATTTATTGAAAAATTTGTGATTGTTTCAGTATTTTATAAATAAGAGGATGAAAGTATTATAAATTTAAAAACTTAAGTGTTTTGAGGATGTTTATTAATCTTTTGGATGTAAGCACTCAAAAGACCCTGAAGCATTATAAACATAATCTTAGAATCTGCTTTCAATGATGCTTTTTATGGGTTACTCTCTAGAATGAATTTGGCATTGCAAATCCTTCTTTGCTCTGGCCGGGAATTTTCATAGCAATGTCACTCCAGTGTTATGGTTGGTGTCTGGTATGATACTATAGTACTTTGTTTAGCTCCAGGTCATTTGATGCCACCATTGTCAGTTCGTTTTCTGTGAGTATGAATTTAAAAGAAATTCTAGATATTTGTCTTCAAATCTAAGAAATTAGAAACAATGAAGTTATCTAACTTTATAGTTGCAGTTGCAAGTGCAATGCTATTGCTGTGTTAAGGCATCAGCCTTTAGTTAGACTAGTGTTTGCACATTTAGGGTTTTATGTTTTATGCATGCCAAACTGCTGAAGGTTTGAGTTGATCATGTCCCAGCCAGGGATACAGGAATCTTACACATATATTTTTCCTTAAACAGTCAGACTAAAGGATTGTGAAATTAACAGAGATAGAAGGAAGAAAGATATGTAAGTTTGGATGGGTAAACTCGATGTTCGGAAAGAGAGACAAAAATAAAAATTTGATAGAAATTGCAGGTTTCTCACAACAACTAAAACCTAAAAGAAAGAGACTCCACTTTCTTTGTTACATTTCAGTTAGCAATAAATGCCTCTTATTACATTGTTAATTGTATACTTAGACTTGGAATGGCTTGACCAAATATTTTGTAGTGAGTTTAATTGACATTTACCATGCAAATTCAGCAGATTCCTGCCATTCCAATACATTTCGCTGGTAAGGCAGATGACAAGATATTACAGTAATTGGCAAAAAGATTGGAGGGGTGTTTCTAAGTACTTTTTACACAGCCACTTTGTGAATGCTAGCATCATGTGGAGCAATGAGCGTGTAAGTGCAGGAGCACATCAAATGGCCAGCTGATGTCACAGGCCTCCTCTCCAGCTTGACTGGTGGTTATTTTGGCAACTGGACAAGGAGTGGGTCACTCCTCCTAGAGCAATGGCAAAGGTGTGCATTAGGTGGGGTGGGGGTGGGGTGCAACCGATGCAGCTGCCGTCCCAGGCATAGTCTCCCAAATCTGGGCAGACCCCTTCCCTTGATGAAGCCATGGCCGGAAATGGTTGGACAGTGAAGCCGTGTCAGTGTCAGAGCGAGAGCAATGGCTAGGGAGAAATTCTCCACATACACCACTGGGGAAAGGAAACTCTGCTTCTAGCCCAAGCTTCCCAAACCCCTCACTCCAGCCTGGTGATGTCAGTGGTGCATGCACACACAGACTCTTCCTGTGGCCTGTCACAACCAGCAGATATCACATAGGCCGCATCTGCACATGCTCAGGGGCCGTTTCAGCTTTATGGATAATCATTTTGTCTTTTCACCCAGAGTTTGGTGAGAGTCTGGAACTCCGACTTGAAAGGGTGGTTGAGAAGAAACCCACGTTATGTTTCCAAAGCAGTTGGAAGTGCACATAAAGTGCTGTGGGTTGCACAGCTACAGGGCAAACACTAGAAAGTGGGATTAAACTGTATAACTCTCACTGGTATGGTCATAATGGGTCAACCAGCCTCTTTCCTTGCTGTAATCCTTTCTATGTTTTCCATGTTTCTGTGATGCTATTTTCATTTAGTAGTGCAAATTAGACAACAATCATTGTATTTCCACATGGAATCTTGCATCTGCTGCTTAGCTGAAATTGTTGTACTATTATCAGAAACATGCAAACTTCAGTTGGATATTAGCAAACTAGAAAAATGAGCTTTCAAATGCTATATAAACTTTGTTTTATTTTTTGAGATATAAAGTACACTGTGGATCAGTAAAACATATAAACACGGATCCTATGATCAGTGACTTCGGGTGATGTAGTTGATGGAGAGCAGTGGTCAGGAAATTTATAATTATGAAACTCTTGATTTTCCATCATATAGAAATATAAAGTATGCAGTACAGTTTGTGTCTGTGTTACCTTGTTATCCAGAATGGTTCAATCCAGATACTGTCAGCTGTCTGGTTTCTAAACACACATTCACATCCTATTAAGGGCTATTTGCCCCTCTGTGTGACCCACTGCCAGATCTGTCCCTTGGCCATGTGGCACAGATGGAATAAATATGTCAGACTGAGGCAGGTGATGGTACTCTTCAGTGCTGAGTAATCAGTGCCAGTAATTAACTAGACAGGACCAGACAAAGATAATGGGCTTTCAGCCAGCTGGGGCTTTTAGGGAAGTTTGAGTGGTGTTTTTTTCCAAACAAAAAAACCCTATTCTTTATTTTCCCAAAGGAAATGTTTTGGGAATACAATAGATTTGGAAAAAAAGGCTTGGACATTCTCAAAATATATTGTTTTTTTAAAAAAGGAATATATTTAAAGAAAATATATGAATAATTCCTAACAGTTTTAATGTTATTGACAACTTTCCAAATGATAAAACAGCTGTAGGTTTGTATTAAAAGAAAATTGACTAAAAATGTAATCTTGTCATATAATCCTAATATAAAATCCTAAATACCATTTTTTAGTAATGGAATTTTAAGAAATTGTGCTTTGATGATACAACAGAATGTTAAATGTGAGTTTAAACTGAGATCAGAGCTGTCCAATGGGACCGAGACTGCAGATAAAGGAGCTTTACAGTGATGTCACTGTGAGTATCATTGCTTCAATTCTTTGCCAAGTGATCACTTAAAAGCTATGAACAGTTTTAAAAATTGATTCACATGGGAGGGGCACTTATTAGTTGTAGACCTGTACTGAACTTTCCTTCTTTATTTTTAGTTATTGTAAAATATTCTGTTTTATATTATTGATGATAGGAAGTCTAACTAGATTGTAATTTAAAAACAAACATGTTTATAAATTTAATTACTTTTTTGGGCCATTTTCATTAGCGATTGGTAACGTTGTCAGTGATTTTCTGTTCTCTCCCATACATGCTTTTACTTTGTTGTACCAAAATGCTGCACTCTAGATATTACTAGTATAAGACCTTGGACTGAAATAGAACTGCAGCTGTTGGTGTTGCCATTGTGAAGTCCTTGTCCTTCTGTAATCTGCACTTTTCTTTGTTTGGTTGATTATAATATTTAGGCCTGGGGTGAAGGAGCTAGTGATAATGATAACATTAGGAATAATTGTAAGCTGTTGTGACCAGTACTCAGCTGTAGTGCTAGTTGCCGCAGTGTCCGGTTTGTAGAATCAGGTCTTTATTTTCTCATCACTGCTGATTCAGCACAACCTGATGGCTGTGAATGTGCTACTTTTGGTGCTGTCAGCTGGACTATGTACAGACTCACAAGCCTGAGTCAACAGATGGTCTAAGAATGATTGGGTTTTACCCTATCACTGTCTGCCTGATTGTGCACATTTTTGTAATTTTCAAATTTGGACTGACAAAGGTCTTTAATTTGTTATTTAATTGTTCAGTAAATTATACATTTTGATATAAGGCAAGGAATTTAAAGATGATATGTGTATAACGGTATTGTATGATTTCTTTTCCAAATTTTACTTAGCAGCATGATAAAACAGGATATAATATTGAGAAAGCACCTCAGCATGCTAACATCACAAAATCTAAGTTCAACTTACCTAGAAAGCACAGAAACATTCAGTATACTACCAGAAATATATTTGTGAACTAAACTGGAATGTCCTTTAAAAATATTAATGATTATACTACTTGTAAAAATATTTGCATAGGTAAGTACAAATGCAAAGACTTTATTGATGAAAATTATGATGAACAAAAAGGTCCCGTTTTCTTTCTCCTTTAGAAATAGGTCAGTCACTGTTTCAACTTGTTTTTTCACTCTGCACGCATTTTGAATCTCATGCCAGCAGGACAATTAAGAACATGCTTCGTGTGCATTTATTTTGCAGCTGTGGATGCTAATTCAAGACAAAGAATTGTATTCAGCCTAAAAGGATTGCTCGTGGTTGTTTGACAAAAACCTACCCTTGTATGGTGACTATTTATTACTATAAATAGAAAACGCAACTAACAATTATGTGATCTTAAATGTTAATATTGCATCAGGAGAGTCTTTGAAAACACAAAAACAAAATCTATACATTTTGCTAACCTTGTTCAAAATCAGTCTTTCAGTACTTTGTAGCAAAGTAATTTTATTTACCATTGAAGTGAATAATATGTATATCCTTGAAGTTGCTATTTGTTGGGCTGGACATAACTTGAAAGTTGTCATTTGTCATCATAAAGTATCTACCATGGTGATACTAATGTCCATTTTCTTTTGAGAGACAGTTCTTGAGTTATGATGGTTGTTGGCACATTTTGGAAAGAATCAAATATAAGTTAGCTGCCAGTATGCAAATTTTCTAGTTCATTTCACAGCATAATATCACTTTTTTTCTATTTGTTCTCCAAAGGTATTCAGGGATATGGATAAAAGACAGGCATTTGAAGTTATTTTGCAGATCTGTCATGATCTCATTGAATGGTGGAACAGGATTGAGGGGTAAAGTGGTCTATTCCAATTATTCTATATTTTTCCTCTGTATGTTTCAAAACTAAATGGGTTATTGCTTGTGGGAACAAAATATCTGTATAGGTGAAATATAAAGAGACTAAATTAATAGAAACTATTAAATGTGCAGGTAACATTTTCCACTCCGTATAAGTGAATTTTTTGTGCCATTAATAAAACATATAAGAAGCTACTACTCCCCTTAATTGGCAACTTGTTGCTGTCTAGTGAAAAACTTGCCATGCCATTTGGCAAAAGTGTAAAAGATGCAATGAAATGCTGACATTAAGATAGGCCACGCTGGACTCCTCATCCAATTGTGCCACAAATCTTTCCATTGTCCACATAACTCATGTCCCTACAAGATTTCACCCTGAACAGCTATTTATAAGGCCCATTAAGAACTCAGGTTTTAAATGTAACAGATTTTAGAGCCACGGTGTTGCCAATTAAACACAACGTGGTCATTCATGTGAGGCAATCAACATCATTTCTTTGACCCTGGGCCTATGTAATATCTAGACAGCAACATTCAAAACATTTGAAACTTGCAAACAATAATCCAATATGCAAATGATAATATCTTAAATTAAAAGTGATATATTTTATTTGAATATGACCCTTGTTTTTATTTAAGTTTTAAAAATGCTAAAACTTCCAGTAAATTAATATCAACCAATTCACCTAGAGGGTGTTTCTTCTATCCCACACAAGAGGCATTGCTAGCAGAAAAATGATACTTTGCAATGAGTGATAAATATTTTCTTATTTTAAATTAAAGCTAGCCACATTTAAAACACCCAGTTAGAAAAGCAAAGAATTATAGATAATAGAAATTTCAAATATAAAAAGAAAATGGTAGAAATACTCAGCAGGCCAGGCAGTATCTGCAGGGAGAGAAACAAAGTCAAATACTGTGTCTATCAGGCAAAAAAACCCTTTTGCTAATCCTTCAAAGGTAATCAGACTTCTTGTGAAGCTTTTATTTCCTTCAGCAAGAAACCCAGCAGCAGCTGCCCGAGATCTAGTTTGACATAGCTTTTATTTTTTGAAATTCATTTCTAATGCTAAGGTATGAAGAAGGTGTAAAAAGATTGCCAAACAAAAAATGCCCAAATAATACATGGATAATTTAAGTAAATGAATGACTGGTAAAAATGACAATTCAACAGAATGGTGTGCCATACGGTTCATTGCTGGAACCTCAACTGTTTATAATTTATGTATGTGACATAGATGAAGGGACAGAAGTATTGTTCTTAAATTTGCTGATCCTACAGATGTAGCTAGGCAAGTTCTTTATGAAGAGGGTGTAGCAGGTTGCTAAAAGATATTAATTGGTGAATGAGTGGGCAAAGGTGTGTCAAATGGAGTATAGTATGGGAAAATGCAATGTTGTCTGCTTTGGCAGGAAGTACAAAACAAAAGTACATTATCTAAATGGTGAGAGATTGCCGAGGTCTAAGATTCAGACAGGTCTGTGTTATCTAATGCACGAATGGCAAAAGATTAAGATGAAGGTATAGCAGTAGATAGGAAAGCTAACTGAATTCTCGTGAGAGAGGAATTAATACAAAATCTGGAAGTTATGACACAATTATGCAGGGCACTGTTGAGACCGCATTCAGAATGCTGTGCACAGTATTGGTCACCATTTTTAAGGAAGGATGTAAATGTGTTGGAGGTAGTTCAGAGACTAGACTAATACCTGGTATGAGCAGGACACAATATGAGGAAAGGTTGGGCAAACTATATTTGTATCTGCTGGGATGTGTAGGTGCTGTTGTTGGACTGGGGTGGACAAGGTCAGAAATCAATGACACCAAGTTATAGTCTAACAGGTTTATATGAAAACACAAGCTTTCGGAGCCTCACTCCTTCCTTAGGTGTTAGTGAGAGAGTTAGTATCAGACACAGAATTTATAGGTAAAGGATCAAAGAGTCACACCACTGATGAGGATGTATTAAACAAAGCTAAGATGCTGTTAAATCTTTAATCAGTTAGAAGGTTTTAATTGATTAATATGTACATCTAAATCCCCAAATTCCTCTCAAATCACTGACCTGAGAATATCAGTGTAAAGAAGAGGTGATATTTTTGGTCAGACAATGCATGTTAGGTGTGAGGCCTTGTTTACAACCTGTTTGTGTTTTGGTTTGGAGTCAGACTGGTTTGATTTCTAAAGCAGGAATTTAAAAAATGCCACATTGACTGACTGTCTATAAATTGTGTGCTTTTTGAACAAAATAGAATGTATCTACAAATACAAATTCACCCCATAGATTTACGTGTGTGTGTGTGTGTGTGTGTGTGTATTTGTGTGTGTGTGTTTATGTGTTTGTGTGTGTGTGTGAGAGTGAGTTTATGGTGTGGTGGGGTCACCTGTAATATGACATGAACCCAAGATCCCTGTTGAGGCTGTCCTCATGGGGACTGAACTTTGCTATCAGCCTCCGCTTGGTGACTCTGCGTTGTTGTGTATCCCGAAGTCTGCCTTGGAGGATGTCTACCTGAAGATTTGAAGCCAAATGGACACCGCACAACAATAGCCAGACAGGGATGTTCCCTCCCAGTGGGGGAACACTTCAGCGGTCAAGGACATTCGGGCATCAGATCTTCGGGTAAACGTCCTCCAAGGCAGACTTTGGGATACACAACAAGCACAGTCACCGAGCAGAGGCTGATAGCCAAGTTCCGTGCACATGAGGACTGCCTCAACTGGGATCTTGGGTTCATGTCGCATTACAGGTGACCCCACTACACTATACATTCTCACATACACACACACAAGCATACATACACACGCATGCACACACACGTAAATCTACGGGGTGAATTTGTATTTGTAGATACGTTCTATTTTGTTCAAAAAGCGCACAATTTATAGACAGTCAGTCAATGTGACATTTTTAAAATTACTGCTTTAGAAATCAAACCAGTCTGACTCCAAACCAAAACACAAACAGATTCTAAGCAAGGCCTCACACCTAACTCACACACACTCACTCACATACACAAACACACGCACACACACACACTCTTTCTCACTCTCTCACCCACACACACACTCCTTCTCACTCTCTCTCCCCACACACATGCACACACGCTCACTGTTTCTTCCTCACACACACACACACACACACACTCTCTCTCTTTCTCTCTCCCCCCCCACATTAACCCTTTCTCTCTCTCTCACACCTCCTCACATACACACACTCACACTCACTCTCCCCCTTTCTCTCTCACACACACACACGCACACTCACATACTCTCTCTCTTCCATCCACCACCACCCCTACACAGACAGACACACACTCTCTCTCCCCCCCCACATACAGTTACTCACTCTCACTATTCCCCCACCCCCCTCTCACGCACAAACACACACACATATACACATGCTCACTCTCTCTACCTCACCCTCACTCACTCACTCACTCACTAACTCACTCAGACACACACATGTCCACACATGTAAATCTATGGAATGAATTTGTATTTGCGGATACATTCTATTTTGTTCAAAAAGTACATAATTAATAGACAGTCAATGTGGCATTTTATAAATTCCTGCTTTCGAAATCAAACCAGTCGGACTCCAAACCAAAGCACAAACAGATTCTAAACAAGACCTCATACCAAACGTGCACTGTCTGGCCTAAAATGTCACCTCTTCTTCACACTGATAAAAGCCTTAGTTCTCTTAGGGCAGTGACTTGAGAGGAATCAGGATTTACATATACATATTAATCAATTAAAACCTTCTAACTGATTAAAGATTTAACAGCATCTTAGGTTTGTTTAATACACCCTCATTAGTGGTGTGATCCTTTGATCTTTTACTTATAAATTCTGTCTGATACCACCTCTCTCACTTATACCTGAAGAAGGAGCGAGGCTTCAAAAGCTTGTGTTTTCAAATAAACCGGTTAGATTATAACTTGGTGTCCTGTGATTTCTGACCTAGTATCTGCTGGAGTTCAGAAGAGTAAGAGGCAATTTGATTGAAATGTATAAAGTCCTGAAGGGTCCTGATAGGGTACATGTGGAGGAATATTTCCTCTTTACGAGAGAATTTAGAGCTGGGGTTCCTGTTTAAAAATAAGAGGCCGCCTATTTAAAACAGAGGCAAAGTTTTTTTTCTGAGGTTCATGAGTCTTTGGAACCATCTTCCTTAAAAGGTGGAGGAAGCAGTCTTTGATTAATTTTAAGGCAGAGGTAGATGGATTCTTGTGAAGCAAGGGATTGAAAGGTTATCAGGGTAGGCAGGGATATATGACTATAAGATAAAGGAGCAGATATAGACCATTTGGCCCATCTAGTCTGCTCCACCATTCGATCATGGCTGATGTGTTTGTCAATCCCATTCTCCTGCCTTCTCCCTGTAATCTCGATTCACTTACTAGTCAAAAATGTATCTATCTCTGTCTTAAATACCATCAATGACTTGGCCTCAACAGCTTTCTGTGGCAATGAGTGCCGCATAGTAACCACTCTCTCGCCAAAGAATATAGATTTGAAGTTAGAATCGAATTAAAGAACAAAGTACAGTACAGCACGTACAGTACACGTACACGTCCTTTGGCCCACGAAGACAGTGCTGACACATGATGTCGTCCTAAACCTAAAAACCTTTTGCCTCTGTGTGGTCGCTATCCCTCTATTCCCTGTCTATTCATTTATCAGTCGAGATGCTTCTTAAAAATCCACCACCTCCTCTCGCAGCACACTCCAGGTCTTTACCATCCTCTGTGTAAAAGCTTTTGCCTCTCACATCTCCTTTATACTTACCCCCTTTTACATTAAACCAATATCCCCTAGTAATTGATACTTCTACAAGGGGGAAAAAGCTCTGACTATCAATTCTCTCCATACCTTTCATAATTTTGTAAATTTCTATATGGTCACCTCGCATCCTTTGCCAACTTCAGAATCCAACTTGATCCTGAGTTGAACTTCGGACCCTATAACCTCTGAATCACCAAGACTGTCACTGCTCTTGTTTTAGTTTGTCTGCTGCTGAAAATCCCTGAACCATGGATTTTGTTAATTTTAGGTTAGATGCAAGTTTCAGTCCTTCCCTGGCTAGCATCCAATCTTGAAGTCTCCATATAATTGAGTTCGACCAACACTCTAAATTTCAAATATAATTCTAATCGTTCACAGGATGGGTAGGTTGCTGGGATGGTAGGATGGCTATTGGTTAGGAAGTTAGGATATAAGATGGTAAGGGAATCAGGTGAGTGATGTTAAGATGGATGTTGGGTCCAGAAGTCCAGTGGAAAGAGAAGGGGGAGTCGGGCTGCTAGTCTGAGGACAGTGAGTAGAGGGGACAGGTAGGGATGCAGTGCAGATGCAGATTGGATCCAGAATGGGGTAAGCGGGTACCACATCTCAGCAGACACAGAAATGGTACAGAGCATGGAGGAGTGACAGAGGTTGGGGGTTTCAGGGGGGAAGTGGGTGAGGGTGGTGGGGAGTTGCATGCTAGCTCCTGAGCAGGTAAAGAAAAGTGGAAGGACATACTGGAGGGGAGGAAGGCACTGGGATCTAGAGCAGGGGAAAAGGAGTGTCAGGTCTAGATCAGCAATAGGTTTTGGCTTAAGGTCTGGGAGTGTATTAGGTAAGCATGGGGTCTGTTGAAAAGTTACTCAGGAGTTGGACTATGGACAAAATTTCCGAAGAGTGATAGTCTCAGTTACTCCAGCTCTTTTTATTTACAAAAGAAGGGAGCTCTATATTTCTGACAGGAGATTCCAATCAGGTCTCCCTCATAAATGCAGAGCCGTACTTCCATTCTGACAGTTCTTTCATAGCACAGGGGAAGGCAAGTCATGCATTGCAGGTCCGACATTGGGGATGGGGTTTCATATCGGCCCCAGAAGCAGCGAAGCTACTTGACCCAATCTTGACTCAACAACCATCCTTGCTGCAGACCTGACAGGCCTTTCTCCTGCTTTAGATCACCAGACTTGGTTGGCAGGGAAGGGGATTGCTCTTGGCTTCTGGGAGTCAGGGTTGTCAGGTCAGCGTCTGTAAGTGGTCCGGGGGAGATGTAGTTGTGGGTGTGTGAGTTAATTATTGGGTCAATTTAATAGGTACTTGGAAATTATGCATTTCATAGTCTAAATCTTCTCTGTTTTAAATGGACACTCTTGGAGATTTCCAAGTCTGGAGGGAATTGCCCGGCAGAAAATTTAATTTCCTGGGCAATTCCTTTTCGAGAGTGTTACATCATGGATTCTACAAGATCCTAATATGCAAAGGTCCTAATATCTGGCCATCGGAAAATCTATGCTACTGTTTATGTTATTTGGTTCTTTGTGCTTTATAATTGTACAGGTATAAATAAAAAAGCTAAGATTTGGCAAGCTTCAAATGTTATTTTCTACTTGTAAGAACATTGGAATATATTGTCTGCTCAAATAGGTGTGTGTGGCTATGTGTTTGTATATATGTTTCAGTCTTGTATTTTAAATTGATTTTATTCAGTCTGTTCTAGAATAAGATCATCTAATAATATATTTTTCATAGTACACTCTACTTCAAACTAAACACTATTTGACAATAATAGCCTTTGAGTGGTCGAAAGATTGGTAACATTGCCATTCAGAATTTGACAAAATGCCCCACACCTGGGTGTTAGTGCTTGGAGGAGTTATCCAGCAGCAGTAGTACTAGATCATGGCCAGATGGTCTAAATCATTTGCAAGGCAGCAAGGACTAAAGCTATAAATATGAAAAATAAAACCAGCAAAACATTAGTTACATTGGTTTCTTTATGCTGGTTGAAAAATGAAAGCAGGAGCAGTTTTTAAATTACAATTAAATTGTAGCCTAATAAAGAAAACCTACTTTATTGTCTGGACTTCTGCTTTGTTTGATATGTATTTTCTTTGTTTATTCTATAATGGAGTGTGGGCCACACTGGCAAGGCCAGCATTTATTATTCATTCCTATTTGCCCTTGAACTGCATGACTCAGCTATTTCAGAGGGCAGTTAAAAGTCAACCACATCGCTTTTGGTCTGTAGTCATACTTAAGCCAGACTGGGTAAGGGTGAGAGATTTCTTTCTCTAAACCAGATGGGCTTTTACAACAATTGATGATAGTTGTCACGATCACCCATTATAAAGACTGTCATTCAATTCCAGATTTAAATTTTACCAGCTGCCATGGTGGGATTTGAACTTGTGTCCCCAGAGCATTAACTTAGGCCTCTGGATTATTAGTCCAGTGGCATCATGACTATGCTACCTGTTCCCCATACCTATGGATTTGTGTTTGTAAAAAGGTGCGCAATGTCAAATTTAGCATTTGTAATTTAGCATTTAGTTCAGTGGCGAAATGCTAAGCACCTTAACTGATGTGGTAGTAACATTAAAGGTAAACCTGTCATTGATATTTTCAGAAAGATTAGCTAAAGCAGCATCTTGACTATAATCATTGTTTGCCATGCTGTCTCAGGTATTTTTTTCTCAGGTAATCCTTGATGTTGCCACTGAACTTGGAATCAGCACCATAATGAATACTCAAGTATATGGAGATCAGCCTTTAAGGGTTTCCTTCTCTGTTGCTTCTCATCTTTGTGTTATTTCTTTCAAATCGCTCTCATGCTCTCTCCTTCTCTTACCCCGCAGTATTCTCTATTCTCTATGTATCACTCTGTGGTTAGTGTCTCTAAGCCCATCTGTAAAATTAGAGAAATAGCTCTGCAAAAACTATTGCCACAATTTTTGACTGCTTCTTCCATTTCTCACCTGAAAAATGGGTGATAGGCAGAGGATAATCAGGTAAATAACTTGGAGTCCTCTTTATTGCCAAGGCAATGACACTTTTACAATATCTGAGGACACCATCTGAGCACATATATATGAGGCGCATGCACCCATTAAAATAAACATTGAAAACTATTGAAGCATTGAAATGATTTTTCCAGTGCTTTGACAGTTGTGGGGCTCA
>NW_025967371.1:0-25000 GCF_021869965.1 Rhincodon typus
TTTAGCTGTAACAGATAAAAGAATAAAGCTTCCACATCCAATTTCAAGATTCCTGCAATTACTGAAAGTTAAACTAAAATCCTAGATTTGTGGGAGCTTGACCCCACCCCTTCATGCTGCTTCTATTGTTCCAACTTAATAAAAGCACAAGGCCTCACAAGCTGTTTACTTAATTGATTGGAACAGACTGCTCTGTACATCTGTCTCAACCTCTCTTCATTAAAAAAAAGGACAAAATACATCTCTTAAAGCCATAGTATTGTCACACTACGTTGAGTTATCCCCTGTCAATCTCTGCAGTTTTTGACAAGGTTGACCATCCCTTTTGCTCCAAAATGTTTCCTATCTCCAGTTCTTCAGGTTTGCCCATGCAGTTTTAATCTAGCAATCTAGAGATAATCAGTCCATATCATGTAATGACTTCAGTTCATTTCTGTAAGTAGTTTGGTTAATGTCTCATCAAGAGCTGGAATGTGCGATTAGCTGGACAGCTCTTTTTCAAATTGATCCAACACAATGGGCAGAATGAGCAGTTCTGTGAATTTTCAATACTTCTATATGTTGTACTCAGCGCTGTCTCAACACTCTTCAACATCTTTAGAGGCACCACTGTCAGACTAATTACTTCAGATGCAGCTATAATTTATGTTGAACATTGGAAAGGGTGAAATCATTTTTCATGGCCATCACCCCCTCCCCCTCCACCTGTTTCTTAGCCACTATCACAGGCAAAAATGCATCACAATTTTGGTCC
Organism: Rhincodon typus; assembly: GCF_021869965.1. Classification (NCBI taxonomy): domain Eukaryota; kingdom Metazoa; phylum Chordata; class Chondrichthyes; order Orectolobiformes; family Rhincodontidae; genus Rhincodon; species Rhincodon typus. Next base: position 755 of record NW_025967371.1, read on the forward strand.
TATGTATCCATCATGAAATTTGTTTATTTCTGTCTCTGTCCTAATTCTGACCATAACTCTTTTTTGCTGAAATCCTTGCTCAGCCAAGTCATACGGCCTTCTCCACAAATTCTAGTGTATGGAAAAATAAGCTGCATGTCATTTGTCAAAATTCTACTTGTCTATTGTCAGTTGTAATGATGTACTCTGGCTCTCTGTCACCAGTGCATTCAATTTCAACTCAAAAGCAAAATAATGTGGATGTTGGAGAATGTCAGTAAACGTTACTGAATAATTTTGTTTCTATGCCTAAAGGTGCTGTGCATCTCCTGTGTTTATTTTAACAAATTCTTTAACTTGTTTTGAGCATCCTGTTATCCAATCATGGACTTGCACCATTACACTATTCTTCTCTGCTACATGCCCATGAACAGCTGGCCCTCTGTCTTTGGCTCTTTCTGCATTATCCTGTCTTGCTGCTTTGGCTTTCCTCTAGGTGACACAGCTTTCAACTATAGGGCTTTTTGTTAAAGCTCAGAAGTCAGACGACACCTGAACATAGTCAAACATGTTAATTTGAAATCACAGGCTTTCGGAGTGTTGCCCTTTCGTCAGGTGAAGTGAGAGAGAAGCACACAGGCACAGAATTTATAGGCAAAGAGAAAAAAGATCATACAAAGTGGAGTGTCGATATTATTCGGCCTGACGGCACTCCACTTTGTATGATCTTTTGATCTCTTTGCCTATAAATTCTGTGCCTGTGTGCTTCTCTGTCCCTTCATCAGGTGAAGTGAGAATGCTCCAAAAGCTTGTGATTTCAAATAAACCTGTTGGACTGTAACCTGGTGTCATCTGACTTCTGATCTTGTCCACCTCAGTCCAGCACTGGCACCTCCACATTGTGGCTTTTTATTAAAGACATTGCAGAAAATCTTTTTCACGTATTATTGAAATGATTTTGCTGGCACTGTAATGTAATCCATAAAGAAAATATTTTGCATGAAAATAGATAAGTTGTAGTGACCTTACCTCTGAGCCAGGAGGTCCACGTTCAAGTTGCACCCGCTCCAGAGGTGTGTAATAACATCTAGGGCCCTAGACTCAGAGAAGTACAACATAGAAACAGACCCTTCAGTCCAACTCATCCATGCTGACCAGATATCCTGATAAATCTAGTTCCATTTGGCTCATATCCCTCTCAACCCTTCCTATTCGTATACCCATCCAGCTGCCTTTTAAATGTTGGAATTGTATCAGCCTCCACCACTTCATCTGGCAGCTTATTCCATACATGCAACGCCCTCTGCGAGATAATGTTACCCCTTAGGTCCCTTGTAAATCTTTCCCCTCTCACCTTAAATCTATGCCCTCTAGTTTTGGATTCCCCCACCTCGGGGAAAAGACCTTGTCTATTTACCCTGTCCATGCCCCTTATTATTTCATAAACCGCTATAGGTAACCCCTCAGTCCCCGACGCTCTAGGGAAAATAACCCCAGCTATTCAGTCTCTCCCTGTAGCTCAAACCCTCCAACCCTGGCAACATGCTTTATAAGTGTTTTCTGAACCCTTTCAAATTTCACAACATCCTTCCTGTAGCAGTGAGACCAGAATTGCACATAGTATTCTAATAGTGACCTAACCAATGTCCTGTACAGCTGCAACATGACCTCCCAACTCCTATACTCAAAACACTGACCAATAAAGGCAAGTGTACCAAACGCTGCCTTCACTATCCCATCTACCTGCAGCTCCATTTTCAAGGAACTATGATCCTGCACTCCATGGTCTCTTTGTTAAGCAACACTCCCCAGGTTGATGCGAGAATATCTAAACATATGTAGCTTGCATTGCTAGTGGCCTTCATGTTTAATGAGGACATATGAATATTTTTATTCTGTTTTAATTAGGAAATGTGATTGAAAACGTGCGTACACTTTGATTTATTAAAACTAAAAGCATGAAAACAATGGGCGCTATGCATAATACATTGTATTAGATTATTCTGGGAAATCATCTTTTATAATTTTACAGATCAGGTATGCTGGAGGTTGGTGTTGACAGGATCATTTCTCAAGTTGTGGATCCAAAGATAAATCACATATTCCGGCCTCAGGTTGAGAAAGCCGTTCATGAGTTTTTAGCAACTTTGGATCGGAAAGAAGAGCCTACTGCTGTGAGTCTTGTGCCGAACTCTGAGAAGTCAGAGCCAACAACTCCAGGTACTACCTGAAGAACTAACCTGGTTGGTCCTTATTGTTTCATCCAAAAGGTGGTTTTCAAAGATCTCTATTTGATTCATGAGCAGTATATTATCATTTATCATTTTGATGAAATGTTACTGTCTTGAGAGTTGGGATTTATGCATTTAGTATAAGCTATTTCAAAAAATGAAAAATGATTTTAAAAAACTGCAAATTATAGAGAAAGAAATGAGCGGTGCATTGCATTTAAGGTGATCAGAGATGTCACCCATGCAGGTAAATGTAAACCATCTTTTGAGTAAAATGTTATCTTAGTGATTGAATTGTATCTCTAATAATGTTAATGCTTGTGTACAAAAATCCTGCCTGGTTTGCATTATTTTACAAAAATAACATGGTTCAATTGGATGAATCCGAAGAACCTTTCAGAATCTTGTGAATAAACATTCCTATAACCATAGTGTTATTATAGATGATGCTTCCATCTTTGATGGTCAATCTGGACTTCGGAATAAAAATAATGGTGATGCTATCATTGCTCGCTGGTGTTAATGAATAAATCAAACCGTTCTAGCAACTACACATGCATTGTTAGATGTAGAAATTATGGAATTGCTATCTAAGTTGTTCTGCTGTTCCTGGAGCTTTACAATATGTCCTTGAGAGGCTCAGCATTTAAATTTATGGAAGAGTGTGAATTTGGAGTACTTATGATATAGATATTCGCGGAGCATGCCAGAAAAGGTTAGGTTTTGTCTATTCAAGTAAATGAATTCTTAATGGTGTCATAAGTCTTACTATTACGAAGACACTTCACATGTAATATTGCTCGGAAGACTGTGGAAAAAGGATTTCATTCCAAGTTTTGTAACCTAAGTGGAGTGGTTTTCCTTGAGAGGTAATTGAAAGGAGACTGTGGACATTTGCCTTTTTTTTTCCCATACGGCTTCCTAGAAATCACATAACTGGTGATAACCTCTTGTTTTGTTCTTGACCCAGTTAGGGTTGGGTTTGAACAGTAACTAGCTTGAAAAGGTTCTTTTTTATTTGATTCATTTGGAAGCTGAGTTGGAAGTAATCTTGTTACTCATCTCTCCTGAGTAAACTGTGTCTGCCAGAATTCAGAGACATTTGTGCAAGTTTAGTGATTTGACCACATTTGCTTGAACATCAGAGCACCAGACTCTGGAAGGTCTTACAACTTATCCTTTTTTTCTTCAAGAATAAGCCATTAACTGTTTTTTTTTTCTGATGAAGGGTCTAGACCCGAAACATCAGCCTCTCTGCTCCTATGATGCTGCTTGGCCTGCTGTGTTCATCCAGCCCTGCCCCTTGTTGTCTCGGATTCTCCAGCATCTGCAGTTCCTACTATCTCTGATTCGACATTAACTGTAGTGTTGCTTTTTCAGAAACATTAACTTAGCATGCCTGGCAGCAGCTGTGAAGAGAAAGCAGAGTTTCTCCAGCAATTTCTGTTTTTGTTTCAGATCTTCAGCATCCGCAGTTCTTTGTTGTATTTTACCCTATAGTTCTTCCTTGCTAGAAAGTTTAATGTCCCTTCCATAGACTGCCTCGAGGCTAAACTTTACCATCAGCCACAGGCTACTTTATTTCTGTGCCGTCTAGTTTCATCAACTGCTCTAGCAGCAGAGTGAAAAGCGCAAGATGAGGCACACCTCTAGTCCTTCATCTTTTCCTGGTGACTCTGTTGCCTGGCCAGTACAGAAACGCATTGCAACCTTAAATAATCATACCATTTATGATAGCTGGGAGGAAAAATGGATAAGATGGTGCTGCGTGTTCTATCATCTCCTTCTGAGTGCCCTTTAACTGCTGCTCCCTCTGTTCAATAACATGCAGCTTTCATAACTTTTTCTTAGATTGTGATAACAAATAATTGTTGTTTGTAATAGGTGGTCTCCCTGTACTTAACTGAAGTTTCTGCAGCATACAAGTCTAAATGCTGTATTTCAATTACTGCTTTTTTTTCCAATTCACAATATTCTTAACAATTAAAATTATTTATGTGGTGCATTAAATATAATTTTATCATTTCCAATACCATTGGATTACACTTAGTGTTTTCAACTTGCAGGTCTTTCGTCTAGTGGTCCGAGTACAAGCAAAGCTGATGATGCTCTTTCTATTCTGGACACAATAACCTCACTTAATCAGGAAGCCAGTGCAGCCAGGTCTACAGTAGAAAATGCATCTAATAAAAATGGGGAAAAGAGCTCCAAGAAAAACCTTACTTCGGAATTTAAGACTCAACAAAGTTTTGATTTGGGAATGGAGAAAGATCACACTACTGAAGAAATAGAAAAGCTTGTATTAGAAACCAAAATAGACGATGGAAGGATTTGTTCTAAGTCAGAAGGCTCAATTAATGTTTTGATGCCTGAGAAGGACTTTGAGGAAAAGAAGGAAACATCTGAGATCATAGAGGAATGTGTTGAAGATATGAACGCAATAAAAGACAAAATTGATAAGGTGGATAAGAAGGATGTGGTTGTTTTAAGAAGGGATGAATATTTTGGACTTTCAAAAGAGGAAAGAAGAGGAAAGGGAAAAGAATGTGAATCTGTGAAATACATCACTGCAGCTCTGACTATTAAGCAGAAAGCCAAGGAAAACTTGAAGAAAGGTAATGTGAATTCTTTATTCTGGTTTGCACTAGCAGACATTTTTATAACTCAGTGTGCATTTTGATTAACGTGCATGCGACTATAGCAGGTAATCGGTAAAATACCAGTGAATACCTAATAACTAAACCATGCTTTAAAATACAAGGGGACAACAAAATGTAGAGCTTATTTTCTAGACTGAAAATTTAAAAAGGTTTGAGTCAATGTGTACAGAAAAACTGAATTTGTTCAAATTTCACAAATAATTTTGTACATATCCTTTGGTTTACTTAAGTATGCGTCTTTGCGTTTCAAGTGGATACATGCTCTGCCAATATATATCTCAAAATCTATCTTTCCCATGTACATAATATTGCTTTACAAGGCAGTGCAGTCAGAATTGTTAATTAATGATTAATTGTTGATATATCTGCACTGATTATTTCTAACAAATAATTTTTACAATAATAAAGTATTACCAAACAGGAGGGGTTCAATTATTCATATGTTTAACTATGCAACGTATTGTGAATAAAGTTTGAGGTGGAGACGCAAATTGTTGTGAGGCTATTTGACGTAGATATGCTTAGATGCTGCAAATAAATTAATAAAACTCCAGCAGTGGCACTAAGTGGACTTTGATGGCATCCGTCAAAGAATACTAAGGAGAGTTGTACGAGAAATGAGCTTTTACCTTATCTTTCAATCATTTTTTGATGCACGGTTCCCAAAGTGACACATCTGCTCAGGAGTTCATTCAGGATAGTTGACATGTGAAAGACAAGGTGTGAGAAATTTAATGCAGCTGTTTACGAATTAACACTCTATTGATGAAGGAAATGCAGTGGTTTTCATGTCTGTGATTTTCAAAGGACATTTGAAGTGTGAAGTAGGAAGTTTGCTAATTAATAATTAATCTGCACAGTAATAAAGGGAACATGATGGCCGCCTGGATAGAGAGTTGGTTAAAGAACAGAAACCAGACCAGTGATTAATGAATATTTTTAACACTGGAGAGATGTAAAGGTAATGAAACCTAGCCATTAGCATTTAACTCATTTTCCTTCTCTATGAGTGATCTAGACTTGGATCTAGGAGGCATAGAATTAATTTTTGCAAGTTGGAACTTGCTTAACTGTAAAGTAGCGCATAAATTGATTAAGAGGCAGGTAAACCCATCATGAAAATAAATTAATGCACCCTTTCTAAAATAAAAGACATTGAAGTCTGCAGGAGAGATTCACTAAAATTATCAATTATGTTTTATAAAGAGAAATTCAGAATCTACACTTACAACCAACATTTAAAACTAAATCTTTAATTTGGTCCATCTACTTATCATTGCATTTATTAATTTTTTTTAATATTTGCCACAGTGTCTCAGTGGTTAGCACTGCTACCTCACGGTGCCAAGGACCCGGGTTTGATCCCATCCTTGTACGACTGTCTGTGTGGAGTTTGCACATTCTCCCTGTGTCTGCGTGGGTTTCCTCTCGGTGCTCCAGTTTCCTCCCACAGTCCAAAGATGTGCAGGCTGAGTGGGTTGGCCATGCTAAATTACCATGGTGTTCAGGGATGTGTAGATTAGATGGGTTACATGGGGATAGGTCTGGGTGGGATGTCTGAGGGTTGGTGTGGACTTGTTGGACTGAAGGGCCTGCTTTCCACACTGTAGGAATTCTATGATTGTCTATGATTATGCTACTAACCCATAATTTGACTATAGTCTTATTGCCCCTTGAGTTTATTTTGTTTGTGTTGGTGGCAATTAAGAGTTCATCACCACCCACATTTTATAATATGACACTCATGTCTTTCTGATCTGAGAGGGTTCTTTTTATACTAGTCTCTTTCTGTCTACCCGCTATATTGATCTATGCTGAGACGTTCATTTCAGTTCCATGTATTGTTAGCTTTGCCACATGTATTTTATGTGATACCTTATTCCATGCTTTTGAATATTCAGACAAGCTACATTCATTGTTTTTTTTTTAACATCTACTACTGCAAATAATTATTAAATTGCTCAAACTTGACCTGCAATTTAGAAATCTATGCTATTTGTCCCTGAATAACTAATTGGCCTATAATTTTCTGGTTCCTTCTTGCTATGTTCATTTTGAGGAGTCAGAGCAGGCACTCTGCAACTCTTGAGCTCGATTTTCTATTCTGTAAACTTCTGGAAAATTCTAGTTGGTGCCTTCATTATTTCTTTTTTGGCATACTGGATGTAAATCCAAGTTCCTGTGATTTGTCTCCATGAACATTAACCTCCAATATTACCTGTACACCCACCTCTGGAAATTCTACAATCTTGTATCCATCAACTGTGTAAAAACCTGGTGTGTTTCACTTCTGCCATTGCCTCTTGCTCAAATTCACTTTATGTCTGTTGCCTTTTAACTGGCCTACCCCATATTGGAGATCCTCTGCATAGTTAGTTACTTTGTAAAATGAGTAGAGTACTAAATTTTAGCATTTCAGAACCATGACTGGTTGCAATACCAGTATAATACATTATCTGCTGTCCATTACTCCAGGAAGGTGGTTTACATTTACAGTTTTTTAAAATGTAATTGAGGGAAAGATGAAGCAGAAGACAAGATAAATACAAAGCTATCCAGCTAAGTTTTTTGGAAATTAGTTTCTAAGAGAAATTTCACATTGTTGGAATTTTAAAGTTAAACTACTTTGTCATTTTTCAGAATATTCTTTGGACGATTCTGATTTTGAAGGCCTCAGTGACATCACTGTTAGTTCAGTCCATACCAGTGATCTGTCGTCTTTTGATGTGGATGATGATGAAGAGGAGGAGGGTGAAGTTGCGGCTTCTGACAGCACTGAAGAAGACCAGGATCAAAGTTCAGAAGGTACTGCATCTATCATCAATACTTTGTATTGTTCATTGGATTTAATGTGAGCCAAGATGAACAAAAGATTAAGCTATGTAGTCGCAGCATAAGTGCAAAGGGATGATTTATTTCACCTTCAAGTTCATGAACACCAGCCTGCAAAAGTTAATATTTTAGCTGTAGATGATCCATCAAAACTGAAAATTAAATAATATTTATTTTAGTCACAGCTTGTTCTTGAGTACCTGTTTCGGGGACTGTGCAAAGCTGAATCAGCTTATTTTGAAAGAACATATGTGTAGTCTCAGTATTTTCTGATTTTATTGCTTGAGTATTACATCATGTAACTCCATAAATTTAAAGTAAGATTGTAAAACTGATTTAAAAATTACCTTACTTTGAAAACGTGTTGGATCTTATAAAGAACTACTTCGTATGTAATAGAATTTATGTCAAAGTAAGTCTTGCTTAGATTCACCACTTGGGTTAAAATAGCAGAAAGGTTTTGCTAATATCAAAAGGAGAGTCATTAAGGAAATTTTATATCATAAACATTTTGCATCTGGAAAAAATAGCATTGGTAAAGACGCACAGTAGTGTCATCAAATAACGACAGCACAGAAAGAGGCCATTTGATCTGCACTGGCTTTCTACAAAAGCAATTTATAATTCCACTCCCTGTCCTCTCTGAAATCTGCATTTTCTTTCTTTCAGATGTTTACCCTGTTCTCATTTTCGAAAGCCTCAATTCAATTTGTCTCCACCACCTTTTCAAGAACTGCATTCTATTTCTTAACCACACATTGTATTAAAAAAGGTCATTCATTCTATCGTCTTTGATTTTTCTGCCAATCATTTTAAATCTATATCTCTGTCTAGGCCCTTCATGATCTTCAACAAATCTGTCAAATCTCTACTTCTCTTAAAAATAACCACACTAAACTTCCCAGTTTTTCTACATAACTCAAGGTTCTCATCCCTGGAACCATGTTTTCTGCACCTTCGAAAAACCTTTGCATCCTTCACAAAGTGCCCAGAACTGAAAACAATGCACCAGTTAAAGCAAATCAATTTTTATTTTAGAAATATTATTCCAATATTCTTGGTATTGTACTGTGCTGACTCTACTTATAGATTCAGGATCCTATATGTTTGTGAGCTCAGGAACCTACTCTGCCATCTTTAGTGATCTCTGCACACATACCCACAGGTTTCTCTGTCCCTGCACCCCCTTTAGAATTGTACCTCCTAGTTTATATTGTTTCTCCTCATCTTTTGTATCCACATATGTCACTTTACAGTCATCTGCATTAAATTGCAACTCACATCAGTCTGGTCATTTCATCAACCCGTTTGTGCTTTTGAATTCTTTTGCTATTCTACAGTTAAGTACTCCTAACTTTTGTGTCATCTGCAAATTTTGAAGTTGCGCCTTGTACCCCCAGGTTTAAATCATTGATAAATTCTAATAGCAATGATCTTAGTACTGAACCCTGGGAATCTCTTGTATACCTTTCTTCAGTTGCTAAAGCAACCATTTATCAATGCTATTCCTTTTCGTTTCACAAACTTTGTTTCTGTTTTATTCCACATGCTTACCTTAACCCTATTCCTGAAAACCATATGATTTGGGACTTCATCGAACACTGTTTGCAAGTTCATTTACAGCATGTTAACTGCATTACCTCCTCTGTTTCCTCAGCACAAAAATATTTAATAACTCAGTCAAGTTATTTAAACATTAGGTTGTTTATGACTAAGTATTTCTCTGATTGCTTTGGATAAGTTACCTCAACTGTTTTCATAAGCAAATATATATTTTTCAAAAATCTGACTTTTTTTTTGGAATAAATAAAGCACTTAAAATAGTGTCTCTCAACATTTTTATTTCTTGTTACCAAAATTGTATAGGCTCTTGTTAGACCGATTCGGGATTTTGTGACTAGTTTTAGGCCCCGCATCTAATGAAAGATGTGCTGGCGTTGAAGGGGGTCCAGAGGAGGTTAACAAGAATGATCCTGCAAATGAAAGGCTTGTCATGTGAGGACCAGTGGAGGACTCCGGGTCTGTACTTGATAGAATTTAGAAGGATCTCCCAGAAACTTACCGAAAAATGAGAGGTCTAGATAAAGTGGACACAGACAAGATGTTTTTACTAGTTAGAGAGACTAGGACCAGAGGTATAACCTTACAGTAAATGGAAAACCCTTTCAAACAAAGATGCGAAGGAATTTCTTCAATTAGAAAATGATGAATCTGTGAGACTTGTTGTCACAAGGTTGTGGAAGCTAAGTCATTGAGTGCTTTTAAGATTGGTTCTTGATTAGTATAGAGATCAAAGATTACGGGGAGAAAGCAGAAGAATGAGGTTGAGAAGTATATCGGATATACTTGAATGGTGGAGCAGACTTGTGGGCTGAAAGGCTTAATTCTGCTACTATAGCTTATGGTCTTATGATATCTGAAAACCAAAAATATCCTTCATCCGAAAAACAGTTGGTCCTGAGGTTTTTGGATAAAGAATTTCAAACTGCATACTCCATCTGCCAACTTGCTGCCCACTCATTTGACCTTTCTGTATCTCTTTGCAGCATTTTTCTTCCTCCCAGCTTGCATTCCAACTTGCTTTGTATCCTCAGCAAACTTGGGTACATTCGACTTGGTCTTTGCCTCTAACGGACCAATATTTGCATTAATTATCCTTATTCTTTTTATATACTCATAAAAGCTCTTGCAATCAATTTTTATTTACCTTACTAGTTTAGATTCATTCTTTTTATCCCTTTTCAGCATTTTGGACATCCTTGGCCGACTTTGAAAACACTCTGATCCTCAGGCTTAGTAACCTTTGTAACAATATAAGCTTTGATTTTGAATTAATAATATCCTCAACTTGCCTTTCAAGCCAGAGATGGATCTTTTGTACTGATGGGCCAAAAGGCCTGCTTCCACACTGTAAGGATTCTATGATATGTACACTGTTACTCCTCTCCTCACAGTGATAAAATAATCTGTTGAGTTGATCATGAACTTGTACAATCAATTTTGCATGTGCAACTGCCAATAGAAATCAAAAGCATATCGACAGTACAGAGTAGTGTATAAAATTTCCATTTTCACATTAAATAGTAGCACATTCACACATGAAATTGAATCCCTTAAATGTCCTTAAAGATATTGTGGTATATTATGCATTTTAGACATACTGCATCAGTAATTGTATGTAAGCAAGAATGCCAAAATCCATTTAATTGATAACAATAAGTTTCAAGTTATTAGATGCATAAATAATTTGTTGTCACAAGTCATTAGTTAGGGAACACCTGAAATTAAGCACCCACCACGTGGTAATCCCTTCACTCAAAGAGACAGCACGTCTGATGAAAGTGCTAATGAGGGTCAATTCCGATATAAAACAGTGGCTTGCTGCTCTGTGTTCAACCATCTCATGAGTATGGTATATTGTGCTGAGGCTGATGGAGTCAGGAAGCTGAAGAGAAAATAAAGTAAATAATTTTGTGCAGGCTTTCATCAAATCTTATCTTTATTTAGAAAAAGATACTAAATTGGAAACAAATGAGGAACAAAAGGAGGGCAGAGCAAAACCTGTACGACATCCATACGTCCATAAACCGTTTCTGTATTCAAAGTATTATAGTGATTCGGATGATGAAGAAACGGTAGTTCAACGTCGACAGTCAATCGTAAGTTTGAGCTATTCCTTATTCCTGTTGCTAGTTTGAAAATTTATACTTTGAATTAGGGGGTGTGGAATGAATGAGACAATTAGATGAAGTGACTGAAGTTTATATTTTATTTTTGTGCTATTTGTATGTTAGGTAATTGATTTCATGAAATAACTGGCTTTGACAATGAGCTCAATTTGTTGCAGACCTGGAGTGGTTTGCTAATTTATTATTTTATCTCTTATTGATTTGGTTATTGCACTGTCATGTTTAATCATTCTCAGCCACTTTGTCTGCAAACAGGGATTCCAGTCTAACAGAAACATAAAAATATTGGGAAGTACTCAACAGGTTTGGTAGCATCTGTGGAGAGGGAAATAGTGTTGCAATTTCAGGTTGATGATTTTTTTCCAGAGCTAGGAATGTTAGAAATGTACCAAAGTTGTGGAGTACTAGGATAGTACGAAAGGGAAAGCCTATGATAGGATGGAAGTCTAGGGAAGTTAGCTGATGATAAGTGATGTGAGGCAAAAACATGCTAATGGATCACAACACCAGGCGACAAGTAAGGAAATAAATGATGTGTCTCGTGGACGTATAAAAGCAAATCTCAAAATCATCACCAACAGCTACCATAAGATTAAAAAAGGGCAGAGATCGTGTTCTACAATTGTTGAAATTGATGTCTGGTCCAGAACGATGTAAAGTGCCTCATGGAAAGATGAGATGCTGTTTCTTAAGATCAAGGACAAGAATTCAGAATAAGAAGATGAATCACAACGACAGTAGCCAGAAGCCCTCGGTTATGCCTGTGGACTGAACAGACTTTCCCTTTTGTTCTCCTCCCCCACTGTACCCATGTCCCCGTCTTTGTACTCGCTTAAAACATGTTATATCTCCAGGTTTTCCCAGGCAAAAGATATTAGACCTGCAAAGTTAACTCTGCCTCTTCCCATGAATGTTGCCTGAGAGATTTCCAGCACTTTGTTTTTATCTGATTTCCGGCTTCTGAGCTGCTTTCTTTGGCATTCCATCTGTTCCTCTGTGAGATAACCGTTGTGAAATTCACTCATCGTCTGTGACTTATTTCTCATTGCATTACTGAGAAATATTTGGAAAGTAATGCTGGGATATTAATCTAGGATTGTGCAAACTGAAGTATAGGAACCATGAATGCTACAGATGCTTTTTTCATACCAATCTCATGACATCTGGAACCAGTTAAATTGTGCTAGACATATTTAATTTAAAACTAATTTATGCTTGAGCTTCAAATGCTCAACAACAAAGCATTACTGGTTTCCCTTTCAACAAGTTTGGAATACAAGTCTATATCCATTGATAAGAAAGCATTTTGTACACTTACTGTGCATGGCATGAATCGTAAATAACAATTACAACAAACCAAATACCAAGTACCAAAATATCCAAACAAATGATAAAATCAGATGGCAGCCATGTAACAAGCACTGCTATGAACAGAATTTATGAGGGAATGATAGAGCTCACCTGGGAATTTTCAACCATCACTGAGAGCTATGTATTTTGCATACTAGATATAATTGAAATGCTGTTACCATCTATTTACGCAGGCAAAGGAAAAAGCAGAGCGGTTACTCAGGCGGCAGTGGAACAGGGAAAGGGGAGATGATAAGCATAAACAGGTGGAAACTGATAAAGACAGACCACCAAAAGAAAGGTGCAGTGATGAAGAATATCACCAAACACTGCAAAAAGGTAGTCAACTCTTTAATTCAAAGTTGCAAATGGTGTACTTGCTATGCATTTACTCTCAAACATTAAATGGTTATTGCATATTTCCCAAACAATTAAATCTGGTTTAATGTGTTTTTATTAACAAAATCTTTCATAGAGTCATAGAGTTGTACAGCATGGAAATAGACCCTTCAGTCCAACTCGTCCATGCAGACCAGATATCCTAAATGAATCTAGTTCCTTTTGCCAACATTTGGCCCATATCCCCCTCAGCCCTTCCAATTCATATACCCCATCCAGATGCCTTTTAAATTTTGTAATTGTACAAGCCTCTACCACTTAGTCTGGCAGCTCATCCCATACACGCACCACCCTTTGCGTGAAAAAATTGCCCCCCAAGTCCCTTTTTAAATCTTTCCCCTTCACATTAAACCTATACCCTCTAGTTTTGGACTCCCCCACTGTCGGGGAAGAGACCTTGGCTTTTCACCTTATTCATGCCCCTCATGATTTTATAAATTTCTATAAGGTCACCCCTCAGTCTCTGACGCTCCAGGGAAAATAGACCCAGACTATTCAGCCTCTCCCTATCGCTCAAACCCTGCAGCCCTGGCGACATCCTTGTAAATCTTTTCTGAATCCTTTCAAGTTTCACAACATCTTTCCTGTAGCAAGGAGACCAGAATTGCATGCAGTATTCCAGAAGTGGCCTAATCAATGTCTTGTACAGCCACAATATGGCCTCCCAACTCCAACACCCCATGCACTGACCAATAAAAGGCAAGCATGCTAAGTGTCTTCCTCACTATCCTATCTACCTGACACTCCACTTTCAAGGAACTATGAACTTGCACTCAGTTAAAATGTATGTTGTCAAACTGTTTAGGAATTTTTCCCTCAAAAGTGTACTCATATTCCTGTTTTCTTATCAGAGAATTCCCTGCACACAGCAACCTCTGAAATCAATAACCCCATCAAACTGGCTAAAGGCTCTGGAATAAATTGAATGCTTCAACCAGTGTTGAAAACATTGTCTTTTCTCGTTAGTTAGAACTGTATGGAAATTAATTTAAAGTCATGTTTATCAAGATTTACAAGTTGTCTTTTTGTTATATCATGACTTGATGAAAAATATTCCTGTTAGTGGTGCTTGTAAACTTGTAAATGTTTCTTCCTGTTTCGTCAATTTCTTGTCAGAGCAAACAGACTATATCCAGAACTTTTCTAAAATGGAATTAAGCAATGTGCTTCCATGTTCTTAGCTGAAAACCAAATACACGAGACTAAATATGCTAAGAACTGCTATTTGGTCCTTTGACATTGTGATCCTTCAATGTTAGCTTTGTCCTTGCGTATTTATTAAATTTTGAGAGGCTTATCTCTTCAAAGTGCCTGAAGATTACATTTTAATTATTTCTATACACGCTCTTCCTTAATATTTATTTCAGGTATTGATAGTAATTCGGACGTTGTGATTAATTCGAGGAAAATGCAACAATCAGCTGCCTTAAATTCTAAAGTAAATAAAGCAACTTTAAAAGAACAAAAAGTCTTGGAGAAAAAAGTGGCCTTAAGAAGAAAAAGAAAAGGAGATTTAAGGTATAATAATTCTTCAGGCATTGTCTGAGAAAGAAAATTTCCTTGGATAACTGATAAAATGACTCCTAGTGTACATGAGGAATATTAGCCTGCAGGATCTCAGAATCATTCCATTGCAGAAAGAGGCCATTTGGACAATCAAGTAACTAGCCACTTGGATACAAAATTGGCTGAAAGGTAGGAGACAGAGGGTGGTGGTGGAGGATTGTTTTTTGGACTGTAGGCCTGTGACCAGCGGTGTGCCGCAAGGTTCGGTGCTGGTCCACTGCTTTTTGTCATTTATGTAAATGATTTGGATGTGAACATAGTAGGTGTGGTTAGTAACTTTGCAGATGACCCCAAAATTGGTGGTGTAGCGCACAGCGAAGAATGTTATCTCGGAGTACAACGAGACCTTGATCAGATGGGCCAAGGCGTGGCAGGTGAAGTTTAATCTAGATAAATGTGAGATGCTACATTTTGGTAGGGCAAATCAGGGCAGGACTTGTACACTTAATGGTAAGGTTCTTGGGAGTGTTGCTGAACAAAGAGACCTTGGATTGCTGGTTCATAGTCCCTTGAAAGTGGAGCTGCAGGTAGATGGGATAGTGAAGAAGGCGTTTGGTACGCTTGCCTTTATTGGTCAGTGCGTTGAGTATAGGAGTTGGGAGGTCTTGTTGTGGCTGTACAGGATATTGGTTAGGCCATTGTTGGAATACCACATTCAATTCTGGTCTCCCTGCTATAGGAAGAATGTTGTGAAACTTGAAAGGGTTCAGAAAAGAGTTACAAGAATGTTGCCAGGTTTTGTGGTTTCAGCTATGCGGAGATGCTGAATAGTCTGGAGCTATTTTCCCGGAGTGTCGGTGTTTATAAAATCATGAGGGGCATGGATAGGGCTAATAGTCAAGGTTTTTTCTCCCCCCAGAGTGGGGGAGTCCAAAACCAGAGGGCATACATTTAAGGTTAGAGGGGAAAAATTTTAAAAACGCCTGCAGGGCAACTTTTTCAAGCACAGGGTGGTGTGTGTATGGAATAAGCTGCCAGAATAAGTGGTGGAGGTTGGTACAATTACAATATTTTAAAAGGCTTCTGGATGGGTATATGAATAGGAAGGGGTTCGAGGCCTATGGCCCAAATACTGGCAAATGGAACTAGATTAATTTAGGACATCTAGTTGGCATGAGCGAGTTGGACCAAAGAGTCTGTTTCCATGCTGTACATCTCTAGTACTATGTCAGTCTCAGCTGAAACGGCTATGCGCCATTCTCTGCCTTTCCTTCATAACCCTAAATATTGTCTTTATTTAAATAATCATCTAATGGCCTTACTAGATGCTTCTGTTGAACCTGCCTCCACCATACGTCCAGGTGATGTGTTTTAGATGGTAATTGCTCAGTTTTCTTGAATCATTTATAAGATATGGGCATCACTGGCTAGCCAGCATTTATTGCCTGTCCCTAATTGCCCTTGAGAAGGTCGTGGTGAGCTCCCTTCTTGAACCGCTGTAGGTTGACACGCAGTGCCGTTAGGGAGGGACTTCCAGGATTGTGATCTAGTGTTAGTACAGGAACAGCGATATACTTCCAAGTCAGGACGGTGAGTGGCTTGGAGGGGAAGTTGAAGCTGGTGGTGTTCCCATGTATCTGCTGCCCTTGTCCTTTTAGGTGAAAGTGGGTCATGGGTTTGGAAGGTGTTGCTTGAGGCTATTTGGCCCATGGAGTCCACACCTACGCTCCGAAGAGCATCTCACCCAGACCCACCCCCTACCTTATCGTATCCTTGCATTTCCCACCCTAGACACTATGGGCAGTTTAGCATAGCCAATCCACCTAACCTGCAGATCTTTGGAACTGTTGGAGGAAACCGGAACACCCAAAGGAAACCCACGCAGACATGGGAAGAATGTGCAAACGCCACACAGACAGTCACCCGAGGCTAGAATTGAACCCAGGTCCCTGGTGTTGTGAGGCAGCAGTGCTAATCACTGTGCTGCTCTTTGATGAATGTCTGCAGTGCATCTTGTAGATAGTACTCACTGCTGCTTTTGAGCATCAGTGGTAGAGAATGTTTGTAGATGTGGTCCCAATCAAGTGGCTGCATTGTGTGGATGGCGTCAAGCTTCTTATGTTGTTGGAGATGCACCCATTCAGGCAACTGGGGAGTATTCCATCACCCTGCTGACTTGTGATTTGTAGGTAGTGGGCAGGCTTTGGGGAGTGAGGAGGTGAGTTACTCACTGCAGTATTCCCAGCCTCTGACCTGCTCTTCTAGCCACTGAGTTTATGTGGCAAGTGGAGTTGAGTTTCTGATAAATAATAACTCCCAGGATGGTTGATGTTTGGGGAATCAGTGATGGTAACACCATTGAATGTCAAGGAGCTGTGGTTAGATTGTCTCTTATTGGTGATGGTCATGGCCTGACATTTGTGTGGCATAAGTATGAACAAGTCTTTTTTTCTCACATCACATTTGCTTCTTTTGCAAATTATTTTATATCTTTTCCCTGTTATTTTTGATTCTTCTGTGGAAATCCCTTTATGATTCCGAAAACTTCTATAAAATCCCCTCTTCGCCTTCTCATCTCCAAGGAGAACAGTCCCAATTTATGCAGTCTGTCTTCATACCTGATATTTGTCATCCCTGGAACTATCCTTGTAAGCCACCTCTTCACATTTTCTGATGTGTTCATATCCTTCCTAAAGTGTAGCACTGTACACAATACTTTAGTCGAGCCTAACTAGTGTCTTATGAAAGTTCGGCATGACCTCCTGCCCCTATTATTATTATTATTATGCCCCTATTAATAATGTTTAGATTACTGTATATTTTATTAACTGCTCACTGTACCTGTGCTGCCACCTTTAGTGACTCATGCCTAAACCTCTCTGTTCCTGCACAACCTTGAGGGTTGGATTGCATTTTGAAACTGATTCTCCATGTTCTTCTTGCCACATTGTCACCTCACAATTCTCTGCATTGATCTTAATCTCCGACCTATCTGCTCACTCCAATTTGTCAATGTCCTTTTGTGATTTTCCACTATCCTCCATTCAGTTCAAAGTGCTTTCAAATTTAGTGTCATCTACAAACTTGAAAATTATCTCCTGCACACAAGATCTCGATCATTAATATATATCAGGAAAAGCAAAGGTCCTAAAATTAACCTAGGGAACTCCACTACAAATCTCCCTCCAGCCTGAAAGGTATCCATTAATCATTGCTCATTAATCATTTAATTTCCCTCCATCAATTTTGTATATTTGTTACTATGCTGTTTTTTCCATGAGCTAAACTTTTCTCATGAGTCTGATGTGTGGCACTGTATCAAATTCCATGTACACATCACCAGATTTTAGATTCTTGATTACCAGGGGTTTAGAACATTATACGCAGGAATGCAGAACTGAGGTTAAACTTAGATCAGCCATACTTTTATTGAATAGTGGAGCAAGCTTCAATGGTGGAATGGCATATTCTTGTTCCTCGTTTGTACATTCATCAGTATTAGCCTCATCAACTCTGTCCGTAACCTCTTCAAAACAGCTTACCAAATCTGTGCTAGCTCTTTCTGATTAACCCGCATTCTTCCACATGATTACTAATTTTAACCAAATAATTAGTTCGAATACGTTGGCCTTGGAGGAAGTACAGCATAGGCCTACAAGAATATTACCTGGACTTCAGGGGTTAAGTTATAAGGAGTAATTTTACAAGTTAGGCTTGATTTCTGTAGAATTCAGAAGGTTTAGGGGTAATCTAATCAAAGTCTTCAAAGTAATAACAGGAAAAGACAAGGTAGGTAACTAGTGGTAGATATTCCCACTGGTTAGGGGTTCTAGAACTAGGGGGCATAGCCTGAGATTTAGGGTCAGACCTTTCAGGAGAGGTGTTTGGAAGCAGTTCTACACATAAAAGGTGGGTAGAGGTTTGGAAGTCTATTTCATAAAAGGCAGTGGATGCTTTGAAGTCTTAAGTTTGATAAATTTTTGTTAAGCAAAGGTGATAAGGGATATGGGCCAAAGGCAGATGTTTGAAATTAGGTCACAGAACATCCAAGATCTTGTTGAATGGTGGAACATGCTCTAGGGGCTGAATGGGCTATGCATGTTCCTATGTTCCTACTTATTTCAAGATATTTCCCATCACTGAAGTTGTATTCACTCATCTGTAATTGTTGGGCTTATCTTTGTCTTTTTTGAACAAGGACATTGCAATTCTCTATCCTGTGGCATCACCGTCTAGTACAAGAAAGATTGAAAGATTCTGCAATTTCCACACACTCTTAGATGTAAAGTATTCATTTAACTCCTCAACTATGCTCCATTCCTTTGTTTACAAATCCCCTTTTTAATCGCAAGTCAGCCCTACTCCTTTCACCACCCTTTTGTTTTACTGTTTATGTGCCTGTGGAAAACTTTTTACATTAGCTGCTCGTGTTTTTTCATAATCCTTATTTGTTTTTACATCTCCCTTCTGTACTCAGTGTGGTTGCCAATTATATTTTCTACTTGACAGCTATCATAAGCATGCTTTATCTTAATCTGTATTTCCTTTCTCATCCGGTGAGTTTGTTTGCCCTGTCTTTCTGTTTTGAAGGAATAAGCTTCAACAATGTCCAAACCATCTCATTAAAGGTGGCCCATTGTTCAACTACTGTTTTTCCCATCAACCTTCAATGCATTCAGCCCATTCTTGCCCATTTGGTCTGTTCTTGCCCCATTGAAGTCCAGTAAAGCATTCTTACTCCGGATTGCCCTTTTTCTTCTTCTACTGTCGCCCTAAAGCTTATGACAATGATCACTATCCCCAAAATGCAGATCCACTGACACTTGCTGGGCATGGCTGACTTTATTTCCAAGAACCAGATCTTGCAATGCCTCGTTTCTTGTTGTACCAGGCATGAGCTGCTGTGGGAAACTCTCCTGAACACAATCTAGAAATACTTACCCTTGCATAAATTTGACAAGGTATTTCAATAATTAGTTCTAATGTCACTGCTCCATTTAATTTAACTGCCTTTGGACAGCTTGAAACTGATCAGAAGTTACATCTTAACTAAGTAAATTAGACTGCCGGAATATATGAAATATAAAAAGCACAACAAAGGTAGATGTCACACTTTTCAACAGTTAAAAGTGATATAATTTTAAAATTGTAAAAAGGAATAAAGACTGAGTACTTAAAAATAAACTGGTGGCAAAAGAGGTAAACTTAGAAATTTCATTTTTAGCACAATCATTTTAACATATAATTTGGTACTGTACTGTTGCTATTTACATCTGCACGCAATTGTAATTTGAACATAGACTTGAGTGCTCTGAAATGGCTTTTTAAAAAAATCTTAAAAATTCCTGAAGCTAATGCAATTCCTGATGCAAACTCGAAATACAAATTTGTTGGACCTCTTCACAGATGCTGACTGAACTACTGAGTGTTTTCAGTATTTTGTGTGATTTAGTTTAGATGTCTAGCATCTGCTTTTTTATTTGATTTAGTAACCATCTTCCAGTTTATGTCATCTTAATGCTGATGAGGCGATTTTTAAGTTCCTTGTTGTTAATAATTTATATTTTTAAAAAGAAACTGCAATCCCTCTAACTCAGGCCCCCCTTTGTCAAATAGCATCATTGACTGAAAAAAATGATTTGCAAACATTTGATTTCTTTTAGTCGTAATGTCTTAACATTACCTTTTCCTGCAGAACCCTATCAGAGGAACATGTCTTGCATGAAGATCGAAAAAGAAAGCGTGCACAGCCAGAAGACTTTAAAGAAAGACAGACTAAAATGGAGGTAGTATATGAAAGCAAGTTATCATTTAGCATATTTGAAATAATTGGCTTTACTCTGGTGTGTGATGGTTAGCAATTAAAATATTGCAGCTTAAATATGTAAACACATTACTCGTATCAAGAATGTATGTACTACAGGTCCTGAAATTAAGTAGGAAAAGTGGTTTTATTCTTCAATGTAGAAATTGATATTTGATTAATTTTAAAGGATATTGTATACTTAGTACTGAAGATGGAGTGCATTACATGCTATGATTTGATAACACATTTGAATTTTGATTTTGGATGCTTTTGAAAGATTACTCCTACTGTCCTGTTTGTATCTAATTTGCATAGAGTAATTCAACCAGCCTATTTGGACATTGTGATGCAAAAATATTTTTCTGCACTATTATTGTTTGATCATTTAAAATAAGTAGTTTTTATTTCAGTGTTAATCTTTATTATACTGTAAAAGATGAACAGATATTTCTGTTCAGCTTAGTGTTTGTAAAAATTGGACTGATCACTTTAGGGCAATAGTTTGTTTCTTATAATTTAATCGTAAAATTCTGCTTTAAGTTTCTTTTTCAGAGCAAAGAGAAGGTGGTTACTTCCTCTATTTTAAAAGATTCCAGGAGTGCATCATCCTCAGATGTGCCATCGAAGCCTATGAGAAGACTTTCAGAGTGCATTCAATCAAATGAGAGTAGGAATGAAGTGAAAATAGATCGTGAGCCTTGTCGAAAGCAGCTAAGAAGCAATTCCTCGTCTCAAGATTCTGATATGGAAGCATTAAAAGTGTCAACAAATAATAAACTTAATAACTTTGAATCAGAAGGAAATATGAATGAAAAAGAGTTATCTAAGCAGAAAGATGAAGGAAAGCACATAAAAGAAAGTGATGAGCAAGTGGTGGTGTCTAAGAGTGGTTCTGCAGACAATATTCATGTAGATGTTGATCAGAAGCTGAGGAACCCTTCAGAGGAGAAAGCCATTCCAAATTGTCTTTATATTATCGTGTCAAAGAGTGACAACAAAACTCCAGTTTCCTCTAATTCTTCAGATTCACCTGTAATTGAACAGAGTCAAGATGTTAAGCCAAAAGACCACTCAAAAGTGAAGGAAGAGAAAGGTGATGAAAAAGGGAAAGAAAAAAGACGTGATTCTGAAAGCTTTTTGTCAAAATCCAGGGACAATATACAAGAAGACACAAAAGGCCATGAGAAGAACAAAGAAAAGAGGAATGAAGCTGAAATTATTCGACCAAAATTCAAAGAAAACTCTCAAGAAGACATTAATGCCAGTGAAAAGGTGAAAGAGAAACAGAATAATTCTGAAAACCCTTATACCAAATTCCAGGGAAACATGCATGAATATGCTAAAAGCCATGAAAAAAGCAAAGAAAAGAAAAATGAAGTTGAGCAGAGTCGAGCAAAATTTAAAGAAATTGTGCAAGATGATAAAGGCAAGGAAAAGAGAAATGATTCTGAACGCTCTCGGTCTCGATCTAAGGAAAGTGTGCAGGAAGATGTGAAACGCAAAGAGCGGAGAAGTGATTCTAGAAGCTCTTGGTCAAAATCCAGAGAGAGAGTGCAGGAAGATTCAAGAAGTCATGAGAAAGTGAAAGAGATTCAAGCTATATCTGATAGCTCTCAGTCAAAATTAAAGGAAAATTTTCAGGAAGATGTGAGGAGTAAAGAGAAAAGAAAGAATTCTGAAGATGCACGATTGAGGTCCAAGGAGGATTTGCATGGTGATAGGCGCAACGAGAAAAGACTAGAAAGGAGACACAATTCTGAAAGCTCTCAATCAAAATTGAAGGAAATAGTTGAAAGTTCTCGTTCAAAATCGAAGGACACTGTTGAAAGCACAAAGTCAAGACCCAAGGACTGCAGTGAAAGCTGTCAGTCAAAATCCAAAGACAGTACTGAAACTTCACGATCTAAATCCAAGGATAGCATTGAAAGCTCACGTTCAAAGTCAAAGGATGCTGTTGAAAGCTTAAAGTCAAAATCTAAGGACAGCATTGAAAGCTTACATTCTAAATCCAAGGATAACGTTGAAAGCTCGAGGTCAAAACCCAGGGACAGCATTGAAAGCTCACGGTCCAAACCCAGGGATGGCTTTGAAAGCCCACGGTCTAAGTCCAGGGACAGCATTGAAAGCTCATGGTCAAAATCAAAGGACAGTACTGAAAGTTCAGCATCTAAATCCAAGGACATTACTGAAAGCTCACGATCTAAACCGAAGGACAATGCAGAAGGTCTGCGATCAAAATCCAAGGACTGCATTGAAAGCTTTGGGTTGAAATCCAAGGACAATGTTGAAAACCTGCGGTCAAAATCCAAGGGTGGCATAGAATACTCACGATCAAAATCCATGGACAGTGCTGAAAGCTCACGGTCAAAACCCAAGGACAGTGCAGAAAGTTCAAGGTCAAAACCCAAAGACAGTGGTGAAATCTCGAGGTCAAAGCCCAAGGACATCACTGAAAGCTCACGTTCAAAGCCCAAGGACAGCGGTGAGAGTTCACGGTCAAAACCCAGGGACAGCTTTGAAAGCTTGCAGTCAAAATCCAAGGATAGCTGTGGGAGCTCACGGTCAAAGTCCAAGGATAATGTTGAGAGCTCGCGGTCAAAAACCAAGGACAGCAGTGAGAGTTCACGGTCAAAACTAAAGAATAGCTGTGAAAACTCGCATTCAAAATCCAAGGACAGTGTTGAAAACTTGCGGTCAAAGCCCAAAGACAGCAGTGAAATCCCACGGTCGAAATCAAAAGACAGCACTGAAAGTTCACAGTCGAAATCAAAAGACAGCACTGAAAGCTCACAGTCAAAATCAAAAGACAGCATTGAAAGCTCACAGTCAGAGTCCAAGGACCGTGTTGAAAGCTTGCGGCCAAAGTCCAAGGACAGTCGTGAAATCTCACGGTTAAAATCAAAAGGCAGCTCTGAAATTTCACGGTCAGAATCAAAAGACAGCTCTGAAATCTTGCAGTCAAAATCAAAAGGCAACACTGAAATCTCGCAGTCAAAATCAAAAGACAGCGCTGAAAGCTGGCAGTCAAAATCAAAAGACAGCGCTGAAAGCTCACAGTCAAAATCAAAAGGCAGCGCTGAAAGCTGGCAGTCAAAATCCAAGGAAGTTGTTGAAAGCTCTCGATCAAAATCCAAGGACAGCGGTGAAATTTCACGGTCAAAATTCAAGGAATATATTGAATGTACTCAGAAGGGAACAGAAGAGAGACATGCCACTGAAAAGATTCAGTTTAAAACCAGAGATTCAGAGACATCACAATTAAAACCTAAGGAAAAATTAGAGGCAAATGTTCAGTTTGTAAAAGCAGATAAGAGCCATGATTCTGAATCAGAATCCAGAGAGAAAGTATGGGATGGTGTCCAAGACAATGAAAAGGGAATGGAAAAGAAACCTGATTATGTAAACACTTGGTCAAAAGCTACGGATCATTCAGAAAGCTTTCAATCAAAATTCAAGGAGAGTTTGCAAGATGACATTCAAAGCAATAAGAAAGAAACTGAAAAAAGGCATGATTTGAAAAGCATTTATTTTGAAAAGTCCCGATCAAGGTCCAAGGAAGACTTGCAGGAAGATGACGTTAACAAGAAAATGGAGAAAATACATGATTTTGAAAATATTCAGTCAAAATCGTGGGAATCTTTTGAACATTCATGGGTAAAATCTAAAGAGCAGTCTGAAAGCTTTCAATCAGAATGCGAAGAAAATTTGCTGCAGGTTATTCAAAACAGTGAGAAAGAAACAGATAAATGTCTTTCTGAGAACATCCAACATTTAAAATCTGTGGAACAGTCTGG
>NW_025967372.1:0-25000 GCF_021869965.1 Rhincodon typus
AATCAGATACATTAGGGACATTTAAGTGACTCTTAGATAAGCACATGGATGATAGTAAGATGTAGTTTGATCTTAGTAGGGTAATAGGTCACCACAACATCATGGGCCAAAGGGCCTGTACTGTTCTATGTTCTAATATCTTAGGGTGCATTCCACCCAGGTTGTGAGGATTTAATCAATCTCTATCCTCAGTTTCCTGTGCACCATTTCCTCTTTTTTTGGAATGCTATTAGTGTCTTCTAGGGTGTTGTAGATATACAGTCATAGAGCACAGAAACAGATCCTTTGGTCCAACTAGTCCACTCCAACCAAGTTTCCCCAAACCAAACTAGTCCCACTTGCCAGTGTTTGGCCTATATCCCTCTAAACCTTTCCTATTCATATATCTGGCCAAATGTCTTTTAAATGTTGTAACAGGACCTGCATCTACCATTTCCTCTGGCAGTTCATTCCACACATGAACCAGTGTGAAAACATTACCCCTCAGGTCCCTTTTAAGTCTTTCTACTCTCACCTTAAAGATATGCCTAGTTTTGAAATTCCTCACCCTAGGGAAAAGACCTTTGCTATTCAACTTATCTGTCCCCCTTGATTTTAAGCCTATATAAAGTCACCCGTTAGTCTTTATTACTCAAACCCTCTAGTCCTGACATCTTTGGTAAATCTTTCCTGCACCTTCCAATTTAATAATATTCTTCCTACAGCATGGCAACCAGAACTATACAAAGTACTCAAAGTAGCCTCACCAATGTCCTGTACAACCTGAACACAACATCCTAACTCCTAAACTCAATGGTCTAAGCAATGAAGACAAAGCATGCTAAACACATTGTTGACTGTGATGCAAAGTACTTATTCAACTTCTCTACATCTGCTGGTTCCCCAATATTATTCATCCAGCCTCGTTTGTAATGGCTGTTCAAGCCAAGCTTCACCAGCCAAAACCTATATATTGTTGGTTATTCAAATAACTCCAGGATTGTGTCAGGTAATAAATGCTGACCTTGCCACTCCATTAAATGATATTTTAAAAATTCAGGCAAATGCAAATCAATTTATCACTATCAGGTCCTGTTCTCCAAGTAATGTGAATTAATCTATTAACAGCTCTGCTTTAGCCCAGCAACTAATTTGAACATTGAAAAAGCTTTTTGTTTGCTAAACAGAGGAATATGTTTTCAGTAAGACACAGTTGAGGACAAATTCAAACTTCTATGGAATTGTCTCCTTAGTTATAATGAATTATTTCCCCACCCCCCGCAAAATATAAAAGGGAAGTTAAACCTTCAGGAAGTTCTATATTTGGACATAAGTTAACAAGCTCCAGAATAAATAGCCAGAAGCTTTAAAGCTCTACTATGAACACAGTGAGCCTGTTTACCAAACTCCAAATAAGTTAGTTAACCAAGTAAAAGTCGTAGATATTTTCTTGGGATCTCTAATTAACCCCCCCACACAAGACATTATAAAATGACAAGTTAAAAGAGCACCATTTTCTACAGACTTCACTCCGAGAGACCCCTTGTAAACGTCAAAGTGCTTCAAAATGGAATGCAGACTTACTCTGGGAGGGTGGCAGAGAAAGAGATCCCGATAATCCTTCAGATCTGTTGCACGTTTGAGCAGTACATAACTAAATTAAAGGTACTAATTCCATAATATAATCTGAGCAAGAACTTCAATAGCAAATCAGTAGTTTATCTATAACATTCTGCGCCTTCATCTCAGGCTGGAGGTCAATCATCCTGCCAACTGTCCAATGAATTATAATGCCAACCTCCAGCCTATTTTTCCCTAACATTGATTCAAAGATAAATATATAGCCATCTAGAAAACCACAGTTAACATTTGAGTATTCATACTCAGTTTTATTTCAGCAGATGCTATGCATCACATACAACAGGGCACACCAACAAATAAGTGTTGCATCACCAGTTAGTAGCAACTTTATTATAGACTATCACAGTACACAAGGAATGCACTTCAAGTTGTACAAAGCAAAGTAACTACAACATAAAAGATGTTTATATGCTATATACATTTGGGACACAAAATATGTTGGTTTCAGAGTTGATGTGGTACAAAAAAGTCCCAAAAGGGAAACAAAGATGCTTTCAGATTTAATATTTCCTCTTGACATGCTGTTCTGCTACACTGATGTTTATACCTCCGTTTCTCCACCTAGGAGAGAGTAAAAATGTTTTAGAACAGGAAAGTTCACACCGTTTCACACAAGATTATAACACACACTGGCCAATACTTCAAGGTGCTGCACTGGAAAGCATTTTACTGCAGCAGATCTATTGACATCAGACCTGGTTTTATCAAGTCTGACACATTTAACCCAGTCAAACCAAAATATACTACAGCTTGCTTGATGTTGTTTGGTTATCATTTGTAGTTTTCACTACTTAGCTACAAAGAAAAATAAAACAGCATTTTAAATAAAAAAATTACCACACTGTAGATCCATAACTGAAATACAAGATGTTACCAAATAAAGAATACTGAATTAATTATGCAGTAAGTCATTATACATTTAAAAAATGCCTGTAAGAAATGTTTAGCCAATGTTATATATATATGCAAAGATGACTGAAGACAAAGGCTGAAGTTTTCCAGTTTATCTTTAACGTTGATACATGATGTTGAAGAGACCATACCACAGGGCAGCATTTTCACGAGCACACCTCACGTTCTGTCCGCAATGCGCGGCCCCAAGAGAATCGTGTGGTCAGGGTGACACGTGTCCTGCAATGAAGTTCCCGCTGGCGGGTACAAACAAGGTATAATGTCAGAGTTAGAAGGCAACTTTTTCTTTCGTCTTGCTGGGTCCTTTATTTGCACCCATTAGCAGTACTTTACCTGTTAAATTTACAGACTTGTTAAAAAGTGTTAATCCCTCAGACCTTTAACACCTCCTGTTACAAAAAGCTGCAAATCACTTCAAGTGAAAACTCTAAGGTTACCTGATGTTCAGTACTTAAAGCAAAATTTATTTTACAAAACCTGACATTTTACATTATTAAAAACATACACTGGAAAATTACTTAATTTTTTCCCTCCATTAGCTGCAACAAGATCTGTTACATACCTGCAGTGAAATAACTATATCAATTTTTCTTTAGTATGGTTGGTAGTTATTCTGGTGACTGCCTGCACCTCTAGATGCCTTTCCATAGCTGCTCTGCTGACCTGTTAAAGCGATTGGATTTTACAAGTTTAACAGGCAATTTGTAAATCTACATATACACAAAATTACAAAGCCTAACACAAGTGGCCCATTTACCAATTCAAATAACAACATCTTTGACCTAACTTACTAACACACTTGGACATAAATAAAAACTTCAGTACCAAAATTTGACTTTCTGCAGTTAGCAGAAAATGGGTAAAAGCTCATTTTGAGTAACGGCTTATCCTATCCTCTTCTTTCACCCCTATAATTTTACCCACCTGGCCACTTGCCTCTAAACAGCCTCCTTCAGCAGAGAGGGTGAGGCAGTCCAGGCCGCAGACTTCTCCACGACCATCAATGCCGCTCCTTGATTGACCATCAGGAGGCACATTTGCTACGAGGAGATACGAGTAATGTTAGTTTTTCCCCCTCTGCAAAATGGAAATGCTGTTACCTGGACAAAAGCTGGCTAAACACTCCACTTATGGGTAATAACAAAAAAGCCTCCAAACATAAAACAAGCTGGTTCCACTATCTTAATCTTTTACAGATATTTAGGTCAAAAAAGTCTTTTGGCCAATTCAATCTATCTATAGATGAAGCACCTTGAAGGACACCAATGTGGTGTCATCAGAAATAACATGCAGACTTCAGGTTGCAAATAAACAGCAAAGCTAAAATGGTGCTTAACCAACAGTGCTGAGGGAAACAGAAGAAATATAAAAGCTACAAAGACTACAAAGCTTTAAAATCTCTCCCACAAAAGCTTTGTTATTCAAAATATTTGATTCTTTTGTTACAATATTTTCAGAGAAAGAAACACCCCATTTGAGGTCTTTCAGTTTACTAACAGGGCTCCAAAATCTTACCACCTCACAAAAATTGTTACCAGCCATGTAGCCAAATGCTGTAACTTACTATTGTAGGTATCATATTCTGGAGCATATCCGTAGTTGTTGTAGTTATACCCAGAGTAATCATAACCTCCATATCCATTGTAACCTGGATTGCTATAGCCATTGTTGTAACTACTATAACCTTGACTCCAGTAGCTGTTGTATCCCTGGTTCCAATTCTGATTTTGTCCTAAGAAAAGATAGCAATACAAACAATTTGGAGTTTGTTCTAAGAAACAAAACAACTCAAATGGCTACAAAATAACCTGACACCTAGAACTATAACAAGTGATATTGTATTCTATGCTGCCGCCCCAGAAAATCTGCAGGGGACTACCATATGTGAAATAAAAATAGAAAGCCTACTCAAGAGAATTCAATGCCACCATTTTTTTTGTATGCAATAAATGATGGTCACTTATCAGTTAAAATCTTTGAATACAAAGGCAAGACAAGAGCCTCACAAAACTATATACCTCCAAGATTTATTAGAAACAGAGGATTAAAAAATATCTAGGTACTTGTGAAAAAGGATTAAAATCCAGCAACATTTTCCAAATTGTACTTGAAATTTGTAGCATGCCCAATAAATTAATCATTGGACAAGTGTTGAAAATGCTTAGGTTTAATTCATTATTTAAAAAGGAAAACATTTTCCCACTAGGAACTACAGAATACTTTTATCCCGAATTAATTTTCCTGTATTGTTACATACATTAACCCCACTAAGACAAAATGCAGATTCAAGATAGCTGCAATTATATTTGCATTATATTCTATTAGTATTTTCCATCCTCAACTAACCCAAAAATTCTGAAATCAGGGTAGAACACAAGTAGAGAGCCTAAGATCACTTAAAGAGAAACTGTAAGGATCACTGTGATATAACCAGGAGACATGAATAATTACCTGCAGAAACATTTGCTGACCAATCTTTTCCATTACTAACCCTTTACATGAGGTGGGAAATGTCAAATCCCAATGTTTTGGCCTTTTATTTCTCCCATCTTACATGAAAGGTTTGGCGTATGGACAATACCTTGTAGCATAGATCCTTCACACTTAAAAAAGTTATATAGTATTCCTCTTCACAATCATGTTTAACAAAGTAAAGTAATGTAATTCTTCAAAACCATACATTTTAAACCTTTTCCGCCCAACAGTCATAACCAGACTGAATCCCCCAATGAACAAGTGGGAAAAGGTTAACCGGATAAACCGATAATTACCTAGCCATGCATTCCTTTACTGTTCCAGTAAAGAAACCACTTCATGTTCAAAACCCACTCGTCAGGAAATTAACTTACCCCCTCTACCACGACCTCTTCCACCAAACCCACCTCCACCTCTGCCTCCTCGTTGCTGCTGTTGCCTGTAGACTTCCTTAGGTTGTGCCACTTTAATTTCACACTGTTTAAAAAAATGCAAAAGTATCAGGTTAATTAAAAAAAAAAATCTACAAACCAGGTGGTCCAAATAGCCTAAAGCACATGCAAGTGAGGCTTCAAACAGAACTAACTATACAACTACATTCTTATAGCATAAAGGTAAAGTCACTATAGTCTGACCAGATCATAGGCTGTTTTCATTGAGATGCGAGCATTTCATCCAGATTGACAATTCAGTGCAATAGCAAGACAGAGTACTGTTGACAAAGTTAGCGTTTTTTAGATAATCAGTTAAGTCTCAGCTGGCTTTGCAAGACATCATGTTGCTAACCAAGAAGGGGAATCTATCAGGGGTGTTGTGGTCATAGCTCATGTCAGTCACTGCATATTATTTATCTAGATGCTGTTGTGGTTATTTGTCTGTCCTAAATTATATCGCGCTGTAATTGAAAAGTACATGATTGACTACGAAGTACTTTGAATATACTGAGATTGAGAAAGGTATAACATAAATGCAAGCTTTTAATTTTCTACCTTCCCCCAACCCTTTTTGCTGTCTTGAGGCTGGTTTTCTCCAGTTCGGAGAGAAGGTTGGCAGCTGATTCATCTTAAGACTATAGATGTGTCTGATTTTTCTGGGAAATAATAGAAATATAACTTCTCATGTTCACATTCTTTTGACTGTCTTATTTGGTATTTGCTCTAGTTATTTGTCTTTCTACAATTTTTTTGCCCCCAAAGTATTTTTTATTTGAGATATGCCTCCCACAGACAACCTCCAGTACCGAGGTCAACTTTTTGTTAAATTGCAAAAATAGACTTTATTCATAAATTACTATCTTTATGTACATACTCATTACTAAAGCAATTCTGTACAGTTTTGCATATAAAAACAAACTAGAATTTGACATTCCCTGCAGTTGAAAAGCCAAAGACATTTCCTACTCATGCAGCACGCTATTTACATGCATTTTGAGGAAGAGAGTGTCCGAAAACGTAACAGACCCTCATGTACTTTAGCAGAAAGACCTTACACAGTGGTCCTTCATCACTGTGCCTGGACGGTAACTGCACCAAGCTTTAATGCACTCTTCTGCACTAGTCCTGGACCTTGGACTGTACCAGCCTGGAAAACTCAGTTGAGGTAAACTCTTTGCACTGGAAGACCAACAAGTTTTGAATGGACCAAAGAGTATCCTTCATCGAGTTGATGTTCTCCAGGTGCAGATGTTGTTTGTCTTGGTGTGCATCCTGGAGCACAGACCGTAGATCTGAGTTCTGTGTCACACAGCTGCTCAGGATGAGCCTTGACAAGAACCACTGCATCACTCTCCAGACCTTCTTTGCAAAGGCACGTTCCAGAAGGAGATGTAGGACAGTCTTTTCTCCCCAGTCACTTCGAGGGCAGCAAAGTCCGGGTGTTCATGAAGAGTCTCACAAAGAGTGCCCTTCTAACCACCAGCCAAACTATGTGTTTAGTGGAAAGTTCTGCGGTGAGGCATTCTACCAAATGACTGACGGTCCAGTCAGAAAACCACCCGACAGGATCCACCATCTCCTTATCCTGCAGGGTCTCAAGGATGCTACATGTTGACCACTGCCTGATGGACTTCTGGTAAAGGTGTTTTCTTTTCCAAATTTGTTCATGAGGGACAGGTGATATGGAAGGTCCAACTACTTGGGAACTTTCCACAGCAAGGCCAGGCCTGTCCTTCCTAACACTTCAGACAAGTAGAACCTCAGTATGTAGTGACACTTGGTGTTTACATACTGAGGGTCTATGTACAGCTTGACGTGCTACAAAGGTGGTCTTCAGAATGAGGGCAGCATTGGGTAGTTCCTTCCCCACTTTATCCAGAGAACACTGTCACTGCGGACATGATCCATCTTTGACCTCCAGATGAAGCGAACGATAGCTCAGGTAACTGCAGTGGCAGAGGTTAGGAGAAGAGGCTAGACCTGTGCCACCTACAACACTGAAGGTACCTCACACCTGATCAGCAGGTTTTTACCTGCAATGGAGGGGAAGCAGTGTTCCCATCTGCCCAGTTTCTGCCTCACCTTGGCAATACACTCCTCCCTGGTTTCAGCACATACCCCAACCCCACCAAATCACGTACCCTGCACCCTCTGATGATCTGACCTGGTGGTGAAGAGGATAAAGGATTGGTTGGCCCAATTCTCAAACAACATGGCCTCGCTCTTGTTGTGGTTCATCTCGACTTCCAAGGCCAGTTCAAACTGGTCACAGATGCTAGAGAGTCTGTGCACTGACAGTGGATCTGAGCAGAAATCAGCAACATCATCCACTACAGGGAGGCATTGACCTGCAAGACTCTGCTGCATGGAACAGTCACCCCTGTCAGGCTCACATCCTTCCTGCTGGACTTGGCTAAAGGCAGGAGAGTGGGCAGCCCTGTGTGACTCCAGATCTGATTGGGAAGCTCTCTGATTCCCACCCAGGTTAACCATGAGCCAGATGTAAAAGGCTCTGCTCCGAGAAGCCAGCTCTGGGAAATTTTGTTCAAATCTAGAGTAGATGATCACTCGAGCGGCATTAAAGTGAAATGATGTACTTGTATGAGAAATAATTAGAATTGGTGCATGTGGACTAAAGAATAACCTAAATTAACTTGTAAATTAAGCATAAAGAAAAAATGCTCCAGAAATCCTGCAAGGACAAAGGAATTGGATAGTTTGATTGTACGTTCTTGTATTTGTCCAACAGATTTAAAATGGATAATCAGAGAAGCATTAAAATCACACTAGTGCACAAAACAAGTCCTCAGATCAACATTGGGTGTGCGATTGGGGTGGGAGGAAGAGATTCATGGAAGTTTGCAAATAGGGAATGATAAACATACATTATGATTTCATCCAAATATTCACAGAACAAGACAGCCAAAATGCAACAGCCCCACCAAAAAAGTTATCTAAATAAACTTAATAGCAAGGAAATATTTAGCATGCTATGTGAGCTCAGAACAAGCAATCAGGAAATCTGGTATTTATCCTGCTATTGCAAGTGAAATTAGGATATACTGACAGGCATAAGAATACACTCCCTGGAGGTCGCAGTTGGTATGGACGAAGTTGAAATTGACCCAACAGTAGATGACATATTGAGTCAGTACCTCACATCAACAAACCAAGTAAAATGCTGCACGATGTGGACATAGCATCAGTATACATGCCTGAGAAGTCATTAGTATCAAGTGTTCTAGTCATTAGGACAGAGAAAAGATATTCAAAGGCTGTAAACAGTCCAGTGAAAAGGCATAAAGCCTGAAGTGTTACAGTTCTGCATCATTTAGAAAGGCTGGTAAAACAAAACAGATGACAGAAGGTAGTCATCTCTGGTATAAAAGATAGTAAATTTGTGGATTTCCCTTTGCCAAACAGATTACTAAGTCAACTAAGTAACAAGATGGGCTCAAACTAATAAAAAGAAGTGTTTAAGAGGAATCAACTCTTCAAAGTGATCAAGTCATGGGATAGCAAAAGTATCAACCTAAGAAACAGGTATATGCTTCAAAAGGAAGGACCATGCAGTTTCTCTGAATGTAGCAACTAAAATGGACTGAATAGTCATCTACGTCTTTCAACTAGTGACATGGTTCATGTCCAATTTGGCTGATATTTCAAATTTCATACACAACTGGTCCTTCTCCAAAGATCTAAGGCAATTAACTAGATAAATGTTTTAATGACGTTACAAGAAAAACTATAAAAAGCCCACCCCAGGATTTCCTCATCACATCTCTTGCCACAAAACTTAGAGTTGTTTCTCTCTGGGCTTTTATTCCAAGAGGTGTCATTACTCTGCACAGAATTTTGGAACTTTCAGTCTTGAAAAGAGATCAAGTTCTCAAAAAGGTAACACTGAGGAGGAAAAGAAAATCAAAAATTTTACAAAATCCTTCAAGATTGCCTGTCTAAGCAGCCCTCTGCAAACCTAAAAGGCTCCTGAAAGGTCAGATTAAGCAAAGTTGTATATGAAAGAACCCGAACATGCAAAGTTTTTGTTGCCTCCATCTTTTTATGCAACATCCCACTTGCATTCTTCTTTAGATTGCTAAATTAGCTCCATCTCAAAATTTAAAATTGCAAGGAATTTCATAGAAACAGGTACTTCAGCCCACCATGATAGCTATCCTCATCACCCAACACTTCAGCGGTGCCTAGCGAAGTATTAAATATATCTCCAAAGGCTTCAGCAATCTCCTCCCTTGCCTCCCACAGCAGCTTGGGATACATCTCATTAGCCCAGGGGATTTACGCCATGTTTGCCCACTAAAACATCTAACACCTAGTCATTAAGATTATTAATGTGTTCTAGAACTCACCATGCTGACTGATATCCCTGGCTACAATGTCTTTCTCCTCTGAATACAAGTGAGATATTTATTTAAGACCTCACCCATGTCGACTAGCTCTATGCACAGGTTTCCCCTTTGGTATCTAATAGGTTCTACTATTTCCATGGTAATCCTTTAATTGTCACGATACTTATAAAAAGCCTTGGAGTTTTCCTTGATCCCATCTACCAAAGATATGTTGTGGCCCCTCCTTGCCCTCCCGATTTCCTTAAGAAACTTCCTACCACATACTTTTAAAAGGGCCTAGTTCTAGATGCGCTCTCGACAAATGCTTCTTTCCTTTCCCTTTATCAAACTCTCGATATCCCTTGACAACCAGGGTTCCCTGGTCCTGGTGCCCATGCCCCTCACTCTTAGAGGAACATACTGGTCCTGAATTCTTACTATTATACTTTTAAAACACGCCCATTTTCCAAACGTAAACTTAGCTGCAAGTATCTGCTTCCAGTCTATGTTTGCTAAGTAAAGTCATAGAGTCATACAGCACAGAAGCAGATTGTTCGGCTCAACACGTCCATGCCGACCAGGTCTCCTAAACTAAACTAGTCCTATGTGCCAGAGTTTGGCCAATATCCCACTAAACCTTTCCAATCCATGTACCTGTCCAAATGTCTTTTAAGTGTTGTAATTGTACCCAGCTCATTCCATATACACACACCAACCTCTGTTAACTGGGATCAAGTGAATCCCTTGAGGAGTACATGGAGTTTAGGAGTACACTTAAGAGGGAAATCAGGAGGGCAAAAAGGGAACATGAGATAGCCTTGGCAGATAAGTTAAGGAGAATCCAGAGATTTCAGAAGTATATTAAGGTTTAAAAAAAGTAACAAGGGAAATAATAGGTCCCCTTAAAGATCATGGATGAGATCCTAACCGAATATTTCATGTCAGTATTTACTGTGGAAAAAGACATAGAAACTAGAGAGCTCAGGGAAATAATGATGTCTGGAAGAGTATAAATCTTAATCTTTTGCATTCTTAAAAACTTTGGGTAAGGGAAGGGTAGACACTTAAGTGCTGTATTTTTCTTTTTCTCGTCTAAAGAAAGTTTGAACAAGCTCTTCTAGTGCTGTAACTACTTAATCTCATTAGGACAATTAAGTAAACTGGTTAAAATTGGTTCTTGAAGCAGGGCAGGCCTTAGACTGTAAGAGCAAGGCCGAAAGTGATCCCAGCACGGAGCGTGACCATGTAGTGTGCAAACGCTGGGCGGAGTGTGATAGTTTAGGCAAGTAGGGGAGGAAGGCATTGCTGTGTCTTATTCCAGCCATTTTTGCAAGGGGTTGCTTTGTGGTCAAGGTGCTGTTGGTTAGATCTAAGAGCAAGCCTGGGTGAACACGAGGCTTTGAACAGGGCAAGCAGCAACCAGGTTAGGGTAGGACAAGACTCCTCCGACTCCGACTCCCGCCCCGGCTAAGTCCACTAGGCAGTTAAAAAATGGCAGTGGAGTGGTATGCCCCTCCTGTCAGATGTGGGAGATCAGGGAGCAATCAACTGTCCCGGGTGACGATGTCTGAAGGAAGTGTGTCTGGCTGCAGCTCCTCTCAGACCACATGGATCGGCTGGAGTAGCAGT
Source organism: Rhincodon typus (assembly GCF_021869965.1). Lineage (NCBI taxonomy): Eukaryota > Metazoa > Chordata > Chondrichthyes > Orectolobiformes > Rhincodontidae > Rhincodon > Rhincodon typus. The sequence continues at coordinate 11,417 of NW_025967372.1, forward strand.
TGGAAGCACTGAGGAGCGTGACATAGTAGCTTCAGCTAGGTGTCACACCACAGTTAGTCAGGTAGAAGGGTGACGGCCAGGAGAGATAGGCAGTTAGTACAGGAGTCTCCTGTGGCTATCACTCTCTCAAACAAGTATGCTGTTTCTGGATGCCATTTGTGGTGGTTGGGCAGGCAGTGGTGGTGAAGGGAACAGAGATAGCCTCTTAGGGGAAAACAGCATCAGCTGCCAGGTCTTTGGCACCACAACTGTCTCTGCTGTAAAGCATGGTTTGAAGTCCAAGCAAACAATTGTGAAAGAGGACTCTCTAGTCAGGGGCAGACAGGCATTTCTGCAGCCACGAGACTCCAGGGTGGCGTGCTGCCTCCCTGATCCCAGGACCAAGGACGCCTTGGAGCGGCTGCAGCAAGGAGAGCGTAAGCAGCTGGATGTCATTGTACATATTTACCAATGACATCAGCAGAAAAAGGGACGAGGTCCTGCAGAGTGAATATAGGGAGTTAGGCATGAGATTAAAAAGCAGGACCTCAAGGGATTGGGCCCAGTGCCACATGCTAGTTGACAGTAGGAATAGGAGGATAGGGCGACGAATGTATAGCAAAGGAGCTGGTGCAGGGTCAAGGGTTCAGATTTTTGGATCACTGCAATATCTTCTGGGGCAGAAGTGACCCCCCACACAAGAGGGAAAGGTTCCACCTGAACTGAAGGAGGACCAATATCCTGGCAGAGAGATTTGCTAGAGCCACTCGAGAGGGTTTAAAACTAGTCTGGCAGGAGTATGGGACCCTAAGCAGTTGTGAAACAAGAGAGAAGATTGAAACTTGTATAGAAGTTAAAGAAAGGAATTTAAATAGACAAAACAGGCAATAGCACAACAGAGAATGAGGGAAGACAAATAAATTAAACTGCATTTATTTCAATGGAAGAGAATAATACTGAAATTGACCTTCTCCCAATTTAGACACCACTTCTACACTATTCTTATCCTTTTCCATGATGATCACTATCCCCAAAAAGCCTGACCACAAACTTCAACCACTTGACCTAGTGGTAGGTCTAGAACTGCCTCATCTCTAGTCAAACCATCTACGTACTGGCACAAAAAAAACTCTCCTGGATGCACTTTAAAAATTCCATCCCGTTTAATCCATCCAGACTAAGGTGATCTCAGCTAATGTTAGCACAGCTGAAGACCTGTACAACTATAACCCTTCTTCTTTCACACCTTTCTGTGATTTGCCTACATGTCTGCTCCTGTCTCCCCACAACTGTTGGGAGTTCTGTAATATAATCCCAGCAAGATAATCGCTCCATTTTTATTTTTAAGCTTTATTTGAAGACGCTTCCAGGACATCCTCCCTCATGACTGCAGTGATGATTTCCTTTATCAATAAGGAAATGCGCCCATCTCTTACACACACCTGTTATCTGTTATGGAGAGAGTGCAGGAAAGAGGAGTGAGGCCAAGATCAGATCGGCCACAAATTTTAATCGAATGGCAGAGGAGGCTCGAGGGGGGCAAATTACCTACTCCCCTTTGTTCTTATGCAGTGTTCCACATGAACTTTTTCTAGGGTAACCTTTTATTCCAATCTCCTTGGTTTCTAGCTTTCCTTTCTATGCATTTATACACTGCCTCAATTTGTTTCACATTTCAATGTTACTAATGAAAGTCAATTTGGAATGCCATATTGACTTTATTGGTGACCATCATTATTTATTAGCCTCAGGTTTGGTCTCAAACCTTTTCATAACCTTAAGACCCTCACCATCTCTTGGTCATCTCTTTTCTAGGGAAAAGACCATCTGTTCAGTCTTTTCTAGTAGGTACAAACTCCTGGTTCTCGTATCAGCTTTGAATTTTTTTTTTTTAAAAACATCTTCTTCCAAAGCCTCTATAACATTTTATTAAGTCCAGAATTGCACACAGTCCTAAGAGGCCTTCTATATGATTAACACAAGAACAGATTTTCCAGTTTCATCCCTAATGAACCACACTGCTTTGCTAATGGTCTTTGGCCTAACTAACCAGTTTTGTGTATCTGTACGTATATTGCATTTTTGCCTTGTTATGTTTAGATACCTATGTTTAAGATGGTTTCCTCATTCCTGCTACCATAATAGGCTCTTAAATATAACTATATTGAAAATTAAATTTGTTCATTGCACTTCCAATTTGGACGTTTATCTTGTAATTTGTCACTATTTACTTCAGCATTGACTATACCTCATATTCGACTGTACCCATATATTGAAATTAGATCTGATTCCCAAGTCCAAATTATTTGTCAATAGTGAACTGTGCCTATTGATCACCACTTTCTACCTTCATCAAGCTGAGGAACTATAAACATTTATTTTCTTTGTAGCCAGTTTACTATCCATGTTGCTACTTGTGCCCTGATTCCACATGCTCCAACCTTAACCTTGAGTCCACTATGAGATACCATATTGAAGACCATTATCTGTTTTTTCACTCATACTTTAAGTTGCCAATAAAATCATTCCAACAGGACTTTGTTGAAGTACTCCTTATCCTTTGCCATAATTTTAATTTCTAAATCTATCCCATTATATCTTTTCTAACACTAACATTAAGGTAATTGGTCTATAGATTCTTGAACTAGTCCTGTACCTGTCTTAAATATAGGCACATGCTATAGTACTTTGGCCTATTTAATTTTTTTAATACATACAACAGCATCCCAGATAGCTTGCCTAGTTTCTTTCTATATTCACAATTCACTCAGACTTTAAGCTGATAAGTTCAGTCAAAAGTTATCAATAACCTTCCCCATTTCCAAATTAAAATGTGATCCTTTGATCTCTCCCAAAGCCACTTCCACTTTTATTTTCCCCGATAAATACATCAGCAAACTAAACATTCAATATTTCAGTGATTTTGCTGCAATTACCCGTGAACTTGCCTTGTGTATCATTTAGTGCTTTGTTTTTTATTATTTTATCATTTATATTTGTAGAACAATATTTTAATTCATTTTCAGTTCCTCTTTGCATTCAGAACACCGTCCTTGGACTCCTTTCCTAACATTTTTGTGTTCGCTTTTGTTTCCTGTATGCAAGTGTCAGTTGGCAGCACGCTCCTCTCAGAGTCACAAAGTTCCAGATTAAAGTCCCACTTCAAGCACATGAAGCAAGGCTGATGCTCCAGTGCAAGACTGAGAAAGTGCTGCACTGTCAGAGGTGCAGTCTGTTGAATGAAATTTTAAACTCAGGCTGGGTGGATGTGAAATATCCCATAGCACTATTTCACAGAAGAGCAGTTATCCCCAGTGTCCTTGCCAATGTATATCCCCAGTGTCCTAGCCAATGTATATCCCAAGTCAACATCACAGAAACAAATAATCTGCCCATTATCACCTTTCTGCTTGTGTATGTGTGTACAAATTAGCTGACATTTCATAATTTACAACTGCATCTACGCCTCAAAAAGCACAAGGGACTTTCATTCATCCCAATGGTCATAAAAGCATGTAAATAAAAAGACAGACAAGTATTTAGGGCATACCCTTTGCTTTAGCTTCAATTTTGCCCTAATCTTTTTATTCATCTGATGTCACATTCTTGGTTAGTTTGTTCTTTTCTCATTTCTGAATGAAATGCAGTCCTTCGAATACACTTCATCACTTCCCAAGTGCCATCTTTAGCTTTTCCCCCCGCAACTTATTTTGGTCATTATCTTATCTATGCCCTTCTCAAGGCAAAGTTTAAAACATTATTTTATTGTTGTTTAGATATTTCCCTTATTTGCAATGGTTCTTTTCCCATGATTAGATTCCTTTTTATAGTTTCCTTACATTTTGCCTTAGTCCCATACACAATTTTAAAAAAAAAACTCAATTTTCTTTCCTATTTACTTGATTAAATCTCATCCAGTATTTAAATGCTTCCATCAACTCATTCATTGCCATTTTTCTAACCTTCTCCAGCAATCACCCATACTTTAAGTGAGACAGTGGCATAGCAGCAATATTAATAGACTAGTAATCCACAAGTCCAGGTTAGTTCTCGGGCGTTAGATTTCAGATTCAAACCAAAGCTTGTCTCAATGGTGACAATGACAACTATCAGCAAATTGTTGTAAAACCCTTCAGGGGAAGGAGTTTGCCAACCTTTCATAGAACTCCAGATTCACTTCAAGATGGTCAACTTAACTGCTCTTTGAAGTGGTCAAGCAAGGTACTCAGTTTAAGGGTAACTGGAGAGGGGCAACAAATGCTGACACTTACACCCTATGTAAGAATAAAGATGTCAGCTCCTGACTCCAGACGATGGTGCACATCACCTTCCCTTTGCTTCACCACTGGCAACTGTGCACACTGCCATCTGCACCACATTTTCTGGAGCTTCATCTGTCATGATCAAGTTTCTCCACTTTTGTCTCTTTCCTTACACCACCTCCAAAGCACCTGACCAAGCTTTTGGTCAACGCTTCTAAAATTTCTTATGGCTCAAAAATTTTCAACATTTAAAAATATCAAACACTTCAAAAAAAAAAAAAAAAAATTCAGTTCTACTCCCCCAAATGCACTAAAGCTTGCACTGAAAGCTTTACCACGCATACCTTGCTAGATCCTATGTTGTGGTACTTGTTTTCTAACAGTCTTTTTACTGGTTCTTCCTCCTTAAACGTGATGAAGCAGAAACCTCTCCGTTCATTTGTCTTGTTGTCAATGGGAAGTTCAATGCCTTCAATCTACAAACAAAAATACAATTCAGGTATCAATTTACATCTGACTGTTCAGTTCACTACTGAATGAAACTGTAAACTACCAAATATTTAACATTCTAATATAAAAAGAAATCAAGAAAAATGTAGTGATTTAGTGCTCAAAAAAGTTGAATAATAAAATAATTCTGATCAAGTTTTAAAAAGGGGGACATTTCCTCCCAACTTCATGAGAAAATTGGGTACCCTTCCTTTCAAACCCAAAACTTAAATTTTACTCAAAATACATGAGACAGGAAACAAAACGTCAATATTTACAGTGAACAAACTTGGTCAACAGCTTCTCAATGCATTTTAATGAATAGAATATATAGATTATGACAAACAAATACCTATGTATGTGTTAAAGAAGCATATGCCTCATGTCAGCAGTTTCTCCTGGTCACAGTTTGTGTTTTTTGACAGGTCATAAAAAATAGAAGTTGACTAAATCAAAAACTCTTTCTGACAAAGATTACGATTTGCAACTCACTTCTCCATATGCTCCAAAGTAGTCCTTTACCATTTCTTCTGGTACATCAGGACTTAGGCCTCCAACAAAAACTTTCTTAGCTGGTTCTTTGCCTTTTATTGCCTTTGCTCTTTTAGGGTCAATGAGCCGTCCGTCCAGCTTGTGTTCCTTCAGTTCCAAGACCTGAAAGAATGTAAGAACAGTTTCTGTGCTAAAACTACAATTTTCAGAGACTACGCACACTTGTTCAATGTCACAAATAATAAACAACTCTGAAATTTACTTAAAAACTCATTTGTTATTACAAATGCTAAAAACAAAGTATAGAGGGAAAATGAAGTCTTGACCTCTGAAGTTCAACCATTTTGTTTAAGTCCCAGTTCTGAGTTCAGTGCTGACTTGTCGACAGCAACACAAGCAGAAAAACTGACGGTGTTACTCCTCCCAGCTCCAAGAGGATCATGATCAAGGAGTCTTATGAAATTTAACATTTTTAGTTGTAGACCAAATTAAACTATATGGTAGATTTACACTTAAAATTGTACCCAATTATGTCAAAGAGAACAAAAATAGTCCTCTTAACAAAAAATTGCTGGTGCCATAAGTTATGAAGATATACAAACTTCTGCTATAATGGTCAAATTTAAATGCACAGGAGAAGCTCCTACCTCAATCCAAAATTTTTTCCCAGCGGGGATCAATAACAAAAAGCACATTTGTGTACTTAAAATGATCACATCCGCTCTTTACTCACCTAGCTTCCTGCCAATTAGAGTCATGACCTGGGGTGAAAAGCAGAGGTCAGTGCCACAAGAACACAAACTGCACGCTTCTTGGTATCATTCCCTGCTGACAACAAATATCTTCAAAAATGGATTGAGTTTTGAACAAATTTTGTTTTACAAGTATTCTATACTTCATAATGCATAACATGGAAAAGGATTTAGGTATAAAATCACTACACTAGAATTCATTTGAAGTAGTGTTCTCCAAATGAATATACAGAGCCAGTTTTCTGCAAGCTAAGTCTTGCGGTCATTATCAAAAACTATTATTGAAAGCTGTTTATAAATATGTCCATCCATTTATGGATTACCCCCCCACCCCCCAAAATGGGTTACACTATTTGAGGTTACATATAAAAGGTGCTGAATTAAATAGCAGACTAGTAGCACATCTGAACTAGGACATTAGAAATACTGATGAAAGTAAATTACTGATTTGACACCAAAAAGGAAAACCAAATTATATAGCTTAGCAATGTTCTTTCCTAAAGATTACAATTGGATACTTAGATTTTTAAAGAATTGACACCCATTTGCAACATGCTTTGGTTAACATTTCTCAATACAACTTTCATCCAAAGGCACACACACACATTTTGATGTAAATTTATAATAGGGCTGAGAGTTGATTTACCCTGTCCACGCTTGCAGGTTCTCTGAATAGTACAAAACCAAATCCTCTTGACCGCCCCGTCACCGCATCCATCTTTATGGTACAGTCCACTACTTCACCGAACCTGGACAAGTAATCTGTCAAATCCTTCTTGCTTGTATCCCAGCTAAGACCCCCAATGAACATTTTTCTGTGAACAATAATATGCATATGGTGACCCTGGCAATTCATTATTTATAATTAAATAAATATCAATACAAATCAAAAAGTTAAACAATAAGTTGTCTAAGTGCTTTCAACAGCTGACCATGTATTTTGGATAGGCTACTTACTTCCATATTTGTTGAACACAGGGTTTTATTTTGAAAAATAATTAACATCATAAAATGCAATTCCTCTGTTGGATTTTGCCACCAAAATATTTCCCCAAAATTAAAATCAAGGAAAAATATTTTTAAAAAATAACCAACATCCAATACATCACACTGCAGTAATTCATCAATCTTAATCTTAACAAGATTAAAGAATCCAGATTTCCCAAGAAGACTCATTGCTTCTGCCTATTCCTGTCCAATTAGCTGTCTTCTTTGTTACTTGGTTCTCTTCCCTTATTCAGCATCTAACCACTTGGATCAGTTATCCTTCCTTCACTTTAAAGTTTTCTTGTTCCTTGGCCACAATACACTATTCAAATGCAATCCACTGACACTTGCACATCCATCTGAGACAAAGGAGTCGCTACCTTTTCCTTGAACAGAGGTCTGAACAATCTCCACCCATCCATCCACCCACCACTTTCTACTTGGTTGAATTTGTTCTCATTAAACAAAATCACCTTATAAGTCACCTCATTTGTCCCCACCCCTGGATCAACAGATCCAGGTTCAAGTCTCATTTACTCCAGAGATGTGGAATAACATTTTGAGCAGGCTGATTAGGAAAATAGGTTAAATAAAAGAAACATAAGTTGCCTCATTTCCTGCTCCTGCCCTTAAGAGTAAAATGTCATCAACTTTCTTTCCAATCGACTTTTCCTTCAATCGCCACATGATTAGAATCAAAGTCTCTACAGTGCGGAAAGGAGGACATTTGGTCCATTGAGTCTGCATTGACCCTCCAAAGAGCATCCCACCCAGACCGAGCCCCATCCCCATCCCAGTAACTCCACATTTACTATGGCTAATCCACCAAACCTGTACATGTTTGCACTGTAGGAGGAAACCGGAGCACACGGCAGACACCTATGCAGACATGGGGAGAACGTGCAAACTCAACACAGGCAGTCACCCAAAAATGGAATCAAACCCAGGTCCCATGGCACTAAGGCAGCACAGCGAACCATTGAGCCATCACACCACTCGAATATTCATTTCTGACTTTAAGCTTCCCTCTATTTCAGAAGGTGGACTATCCGCTAACTGACAATAATGGACACCAATTACCTTCATCACATTTTTTCGCACTCAATTTCCTCCCAGTTTTTCATTTTTCACTCCAACAACTTTTTGGAACATGCAATTTTCACACTACTACTGTAATGTTTCTTTCCCGGTAACTGAGGATTCCTTCCATCTTTTAAAAGAGCCCTTGACCACATTCATTCTTTTTAATGAAATTCTGCTCCCAGTATTTCCCCTCTCTCTGAACCACAATAGAGCTCCCCTTATACTCATCCTATAGCCAACTAACTTATTTTTCAACACCAGATCATCACTGCTATTTCCAAAGACAACTACCACTCCATCCCCACCCACATTTTGGTAAATCAGACCATAAGGCTGTGTTCATTCTCCTGGCTTATAAGCATGAAGATCTGGTACGTAAAGACACATGGTGTTTGTTTAGTGCTGAGGTCTTACAAAGCTGTTTGAAGTCAGTGGACTGGTCCATATTAAGAATTCAGCAGCCAACCTAAATGAGTCTGCCACTGTGTCACAGACTTCTTCAGTAAGTGTGTAGAGGATTGCATGCTAATTCCAGAAACCATGGATGAACTGGGAGATCCAATCCCTACTGAAGTCCAGGTCTGAGGCATTCAAGTCAGGTGACCCTAACCTATACAGGAAATCTAGATATGATCTTTGCAAACTAAGAGGCATTACCAGACCAAATTAGAGTCCCAGACTAAACACACATCAACTATGGCAAGGCTTACATGATATAATGAACTACAAAGCCAAGTCAAATAGAATCAATGACAACAGTGCATCCCTCCCCAATGATCTCAACACATTCTATGCTCGTTTTGATCAGACGGTCAGTGAAATGATGTCACCTGCCCAGACAGCCTCAGACGCACCTGTACTCAGTCACTGCTGCAGATGTCAGATTGGCCTTCTTGAGGGTGAACCCATGGAAAGCGACTGGCTCGAATGGAGTCCCCAGCTGTGCACTCAGATCCTGCGAGGACCCGCTGGCGGGAGTATTCACAAACATCAGTAACCTCTCCCTAACGTGATGTGAGGTTCCCACCTGCTTCAAGAAGACCACTATCATCCCAGAGCCAACATGCCTTAAATTAGTACCACCTGGTGGCCCTGACATCCACCATTATGAAGTGCTTTGAAAGGCCAGTAATGGTACACCAACATCAGCCTCCCAGGCTGGCTCGATCCACTACAATTTGTCTACCATTGCAACTGGTCCACAGTGGATGCCATCTTCCTGGCTCTACACTCATCCCTAGAACATCTGAATAACAAGGAAACCTACGTCAGACTTCCAATTATGAACTTTACCCAACCTTCAATACCATATTTCCAACCAAACTAGTCTCCAAACTCCGCACCACCCTCTACAACTGGATCCTCGACTTCCTGATCTGCAAACTGCAATTGGTAATGATAGGCGACAACACCTCCTCAAGGACAAGAATCAACACCAGTGCCCTGAATGGCTGCATACTCAGCTTCTTACCTCTACCCTTTATACACTCATGACTGTGGCCAGATTAAGCTCCAACTCCACTTACAAATTTGTGGGTTGGTTCTCGAAAGAGTTCAGTAAAGAGATAGACAACTTAGTGGCAGACTGTAAAGACAACGATCTCTCCCTCAATGGCAGCAAAATTAAAAAAGAGCTCGACACTGACTTCAGAAAGCAGAGTGGAGGACCTGCCCGTCTGCACCAATGGTGCTGAGGTGGAGATGATCGAGAACTTCAAATAGCTAGGATTAAATATCACCAATCTATCCTGCTCCATCCACATCAACATTAGTCAAGAAAACACACTACTTCCTCAGGAGGAGGAGGAAACTCAGCATGCCCACAATGACCCTCGCCCAATTTTTACAGACACACCGTAGAAAGCATCCTACTCAGATGCATCACAGCCTGGTTTAGCAACTGCTCTGCCAAGACCGCAAGACACTAGAGAGTTGTAAATGCAACCCACTTCATCACGAAAACCAGCCTTCCTTCCACTGACTCTATCTGTACTTCCCTCTGCCCCAGGAAAGCAGCCAACATAATCAAAGACCCCTCCCAACCCAGTTATACTCTCTTTCATCAGACAAAAGATACAAAGGTTTGAAAACACATACCAACAGATTCAAGAACAACTTCTTCCCCACTGTTACCAGACTTAGGAACAAAACTCTTGCATTCAAGTTGATTTTTCTCTGCACCTTCTCTGTAGCTGTAAAATTGTATTTTGCATTCTGTTCTAAAGTAAGTTACTTAAGTAAGGTATGATTTGTCTGGATAGCACACAAAACAATATTTTTCGCTGTACCTTGATACATTTGACAATATTAAATCAAATCCACTTCCGACTTCAGCCTCAGGGCAATTCCCTCCATTAACAGCCTAGGCTGCTCTTTCAACCCCAACAACTCCTCCTTTTCCATGCAGGTGCAGGCGATCCAAATCCTACTCTTTCAGTCCTCTCATCTCAAACTTCCAACTCTCCATACAATCCTTCTAGGAAACAGCCACTTGGTTGCACCGATTTCAATTTAATGCACTGTGCTGGCTGCTCACAACGTGGTCTCCTGTACATCAATATAACCAAATACAGTCTGGGTGACTACTTTGTGGATTACTTCCATTCAGTCTGTAAGCATTTAAGTTTCAAGTCACCAGTTGTTTGAATTCTCCACCTTGCTCCTGCTGATACTACTTGTACTCTGTCTGCTGCAGCATTCCAGTGAAGCTCAATGCACAAGTCAAGGAACAAAGTCTTTTAACTGTTAGAGCATGTTAGAGCATTCTGATTATAAGTAAGTGAATTCAAAAATTTTAGATTATAACCACTACCCCATCTTGATTTGTTTCTTTGCCAATTTATGTTTTTCTCATTTCTCCATTTTGTTTTGCATTTCAAACTAGCTACCTCAGCACTGACATCTTCTATACATTTATTTGGTTTCTTCATTAATTGCATTACCCCTTTATTTTGCTTTGTACTATGAAACCTTTTTTGCCCTCTAATATATCACAGACCTCTCATTTTGTTCTTACCACCAGACCCTCAATTTTCCTAATTTTGGCGAAAGGTCAAAGGCCTGAAACTCTACATTGATTTGAATATTGAGTTTTAGCAACATTTCATATTTGTGTTCTGGAAACCGTGGCCAATTTAGGAACGAAAAAGGTAGGCCATACTTTATCGGCTTGTTAGTACACTTCTTGCAGCGTTAAGCGGGAGGAGAGGGAAGGGGAAAGAGAAAGAGAAAGAGAAAGAGAAGGGAGGCACTGCTTAAAGATACAGATGGAAGTAACTAGAGACAGACAGTCGTAGTGAAACTAGGTCACATACACAGCCCGCCGTCACTTTGCCACGTTGTTGAACCAAACATAAACAACAGAGAAAAGGGAGAGCCCGCAATAACAAGAGTTTAAGAAAATACAGAATGAAGAAGCGGGCAATCCCCGGCCGGTGTATCCACGGCAAGTTTAGAGAGGCGGGGCGTGTGGGCCAAACACGCGCTCCTGGCCCAGGGCACGCGCAGCACCAGCAGCTGCACCCCCCCCACCCCCGGGGGAGAGGGGGGTAGACTCTCCCGCCCGGGGGCTAACGGGTCCCTGTCCCGATGGTAAGGGGCTGTTTTCCCTCCCTCTCCCCGGGGTGCGGCCCGTCCTCCTGCTCGCTCACCCTTCATCGTCCTCGTTCTTGCTGGCGTTTATTTTGGCTCCTTCAGGGAACTCCTCAGACGCCGCCGCGCTCTGCTCCATGAGACCGGCGGACGGCGGGTTGTAATTGTACTGAGAGTCCATCGGTTCCTCTCCTCCGGCGGGGTTTTTGTCCGAGGGCAGGCTAGAGGGAGGTGTAGGAAACGGGGGAGGGTGGGGGGTAAAAAAGAGGGTGGGGATAAGAGAGGGGGAGGGGCGATCGAGACGACTGCTTTCTCGTTATTTTTTGTGTTTCGTTTTGTTTGTTGCTCCCTTCCCCCTCCCCCAGCTCCCACTCGTGCTGCTCCTGCCGCCAAAGACCGGGCGCCGCCGATGATAATGATGATACTGCTCCTCCTCAGCTACAAAATGGCGGCCGGCGCAGCGGGCAGGGGGAGGGGGGGAGGAAAATCCGGGCACCGGCCCCTGGTCGCCGGCACGTGACCGCTCGCCGTCCAATCGCGCGAGGCCTGGCGCCGCCGACTTGGCCCCTTGTCTCCGCTGGTCAGATTGTTTAGTACGGTGCCCCCTCCCCACCCCACTTCGGCCGCCGCCGCCGTCGTCGCTGACTGACTCACTGACTCCGGGTCGGTCACTATCCGGGACTCAGGCCGCCCTAACCAGGAGCACGGAGTGCGCAGACTCGGAACCAGGGCAAAGATTCCAAACAATGAAACATTCCATCAGTGGAACGTTCCCGCTGCCTGGGGGAGGGTGGGAGGTTGAAAGCGTGTAACCAGAGGAAGTGAGTGTCACAGGGATCAGTGCTGAAGGCACAATTATTTACACTGTACAGAATCACAGACTCAACACATTAATGACTTGAGTGAGGAGTGAGGAATGACGACCTACAATCGCCAAGTTTACGGGTGACAGGAACTAGTTCTGAAGGGAAGCGGTGGGGTTGACATAAAGAGGCTGGATAGGGAATAAAGACTTGGCAGATGGACTCTCGATGGAAGAGTAGAGGCGCTATTATTTAAATAGGACCTGGGTTTGAATCCCGCAATGGCAGATGGTGGAATTTTAATTCGATAAGTTTAAGAGTTTAATGATGACCATAAATTTGTTGTCAATTGTCCGAAAAACCTATCTGATTCACTAATATCCTTTAGGTAAGGAAACTGCCATCCTTACCTGGTTTGGCCTATATGTGACTCCAGACCCACAGTATTGTGGCTGACTCATAACTGCCCTTTGGGCAATTACAATATGCAATAAATGTTGGTCCAGCTAATGAGGGTCTCCCATAATGCCTATAAGAAAATATAAAAAGTGAAAGATAGCAGCTACACTCAGTGGTGTTTGGGGTTCTAAAGCTGACATACAAGATCAGCAGGTAATAGGGAAGACAGATGGAATGTTGGCTTTTATTTCAAAGAGAATGGAGTATAAAAATAGGGAGGGCTTCCTGAAACTATAGAAGGCTACTAGTCAAACCACATGTAGAATACTGTGAACAGTAAACCGGGCCGCTTATTGAAAGGAAAGATATACTGGCAGTGGGGGCAGTCCAGAGGATGTTCACTAGGCTGATCACTATTATGGACAGACTATGCTATGAGGAGAGGTTTCAGCCAGTACTCATTGGAGTTTAGAAGAGTGCGAGGCAACCTTGTTGAAACATGCAAGATTCTTAGAGGACTTGGCAGGTAGTTGCTGAGAGGTTGTTTCCCTTGTGGGAGAGTAGAACCAGATGGCATAATCTCAGGGTAAGGGACAAAGATGAGGATTTTTTTTCTCTCTGAAGAATTCTTTACTACAGAGGGCTATAGAGAATGGGTTGTTAAGTATGTTCAAGGCTGAGATGAACAGTTTATTAATCAGTAAAGGCATCAAGGGCTATGGGGAAAAGGCAGAAGATTGGAATTGA
>NW_025967373.1:0-13001 GCF_021869965.1 Rhincodon typus
ATATAAAAAAAAGTCAAGGGCAGCCTCTGAAACCTGTTCAGGAGCTTGTCCACAGTCAGGCAGCCACTTGGGATGGTCAGGGTCAGGTTGCACTTCTTGTAGGGAAGGGGATGAGGAGCCTCATGTTGAGCACCCCACCACTGGTCTTGGCTCTTTCAGCCTTATTGTGGGCTGTTTTATCTTGGAATGAGACAAAAGGAGGGACTGAGTGAGATTAAAGTGGCTGTTGCGCTATGTTCCTTCTAATTTCTCCCACTGCAGTGTAGACCTCTGAGGTCTGTGAGTGGCAGTGACTTTTGGAAGTGGAGTGCAGACACCCAGCTTTAAGGGAACAGCACTGGCATAGCTGTCAGTGCTGGTGTAGGTGGGGGAAAGGTGATGAGGTGTCCGGTGAATGAGTAGGTAGCCCAGACGCCATGTAGGGCTAGCGGTGTAAGGGGAATGAATGGCTGACAGCCAGTGAGAGAAGACGTTTCATGGAATAGTGAGAAGTGAGTGTACTAACAGAGTCAATATGTGACAGATTGGCATTGAAGAAGGTCACTGACCTTATTCCTACAGTGCTGGGCATTCCTCAGACATCTGAGACTGCACTGACCCAGGTGGTAACCACAGACCAGGCAGGCATGCTCTGGTGTCATGGCATCCACTGCCAGTCCTGGGGGATGGTGGATTGTTCCCCCTTAGCCCCACACTGTCCATCAGAACCTCCAGGGTTCTGTCCACAAAGTGGATGCTAATTTCCCTTTCTTTGTCAGGTTCAGGGCAAATGTCACAAACCGTGTGAGGGAACTCTGGACTGACAATGTTTTTCCATGTGCATAACAGCCCTTTAAAGGGCTGCCAGTTTATTTGGGAATATCCCAGCAGAGGCAAGTTCTTCTGGTAATAGTGAATTGGTGACTTGAGCTAGCATTGGAAAAGGTGGGAGCCATAAGGGTACTGAGGTTAATAATTTGGAGATTTTGCGATGATAGCCCAAGAAAACCTGCTGGCACTTGAGGAGAGAAATCCTTTATGCAACCCAACAAAAACGACACTTTTTTCTTTGCTAAGATTCAGTGGTCAATCTTTGTCAGAACTTCTGATCATTAATTTTCAAAGTTAAGACTTTCATCACAAGAGCTCCTTAACACGTTTAATATTAGCCTGATTAACACACTAGTGTTTTGGTTTCTATGCCAGAATATTTGAGTCCTTGTGTTACGATATTATGGTGTAATTTGTCCTGGTTTTGTTTTTTGAAGAAAGGTTGAGACAGATGTGTTAAACTGTCTATTTGAATCTAATGAAGAAAACAGCTTGAGTCCTTGGGTTTTTTAAAAGTTGGAACCAAAGAAGCAGCCTGAACGGGTGGGGTTAAGCTCACACAGAACCAGGATTTTTAGTTTTAGTTTTACATTAGCAGTTGCTACTGGGGTCTTGAAGCTAGATGTGGAAGCTGTTTTGTCTCTCTCTGTTACAGCTAAAAGCTGGTTCCTTCTCTTCCAGCTGCTAGAATGGCATGTGAGACAATCTATTTTACCGAATTTACCTTTGCCAGGGGTGTGTTTATGGGATGTTACAATATTGGAACAGTTACTGTTTAGTAGTTAAATAATCTATTATTCTGTTAAATTTTCTAACAGAATTGTTATTCCAATTTCTTCTTTCTTTTGTTGTATTTTAACTACAGTGTATGAATAAAATGCATTTTGCTTCAAGACTGGTTGTTTGACCCATTGAATTACATCAAGAACGCAATGCCTGGCACTTGCCTTTAAAATAAGAAAAAGTTAGGTCTAGGCTATCTTCTTAACATATTTTGAGGGGGGTGGGCTGGGTTGGTCTGGTCCATAACACTTGCCTCACTCTGTAGCCGACTGCCATGTTCCTAACAAATTTACAGTGGGAGTATTCTGCTATCCAGTTTTTGGTTATGTATAGAGAGGAGATCAAAGTTGGGAACTAAATATGCACGGATATGTAACTTTTTGAAAATGACAGTCAGGAAGGAAAGGCTGGTGGGGTAGCATTGCAGGTATTGGATGGAATAAGTATAATAACAAGAAATGATCTTGGATTGGAAGGCATAGAATCCATATGAATGGAGATAAGAAATGAAAAGAATAGGCTGTAGCCCCCTAACAGAAGGTATAAGGTGGGGCTGAGAATAAATCTAGAGGTAATGAGGCCATGTTTAAAAAAAAGCAGTACATTAATTATGAGTGATTTTAATCTTCATGTAGGTTGGAATAGTCAGGTTAGCAGAAGAAGCAATGAGAAAGAATTCATAAGGTGTAATTGGGAGAGTTTCTTAGAACACACAGGTGTGTGTGTGTATGACATGAGCTGCCAGAGGAAGTGGTGGAGGTTGGTACAATTTCAACATGTAAAAGGCATTTGGATAGGTATATGAATAGAAAGGGTTTGGAGGGATATGGGCCAAATGCTGGCAAATGGGACTAGATTAATTTAAGATATCTGGTCGGCATGGACTGGTTGGACCACAGGGTCTGTTTCTGTGCTGTACCTCTCTATGACTCTAACAATATGTTGTGGATCTAACCAGGGTAATGTGTAATGAGGCGGGTTTAAGAAATGATCCCTTAGGAATCAGTGACCATAACATGGTGAAATTTATCATTCAATTTGAGAGAGAGGAAATTGGGTCATAAACAACTGTTTTCAGCTTAAATAAGGGTAATTACAATGGAATGACAGCAGAGCTGTCTGTAGTGGATTGGAAAAGAAGTCTGGCAGCAAAGACAGTTGAGGAACAATTGCTGGTGTTTAAGAAAATAATCAATGGCTCATAGCAAGGATACATTCCAGTGAGGAAGCAGGATCCTAAGAAGGGAATAAGCCAATTATGGTTAAGTAGGGAAGTGAATGATAGCATCAGATTGAGAAAAAAAATTACAATATGACAAAGATTAGTGGTGAGCCATAGGATTTGTAAAGTTGCAGAAGCCAACAAAAGACAATCAAAATTAAATCAAGAAGGAGAACATAAACTTTGAGGGTAAACTTGCAGGTAATATCATGAAAATAACAAGAGCCTCTTTAAATATATAAAAAGGAAAGGAGCAAACAATGTGAACAAAGGCCCTTAGAGAAAGACGCTGGGGAAGTAATAATTGGAAGCCAGGAAATAACTGAGTGGTTGAACGAATATGTTGCATCAGTCTTCACAGTAGATGGTACTAATAGCATTCCAAAATGGCTAAATAATCAAGAGGAAAAGGAAGAGAGGAAATAATTGCAATAGCTATTATTAGAGGGAAAAGTGCTAGGGAAACTAACAGGGCTAAAGATAGATGAGTCCTTGAACCTGATGTGATACTTCCTATGACATTAAAGGAAGTAGGTTGAGTTGGTAGATGTTTTGGTAGTAATCTTCTAAGAATCCTTAGATTCTGGAAAAGTCCCTGATGATGTGGAAACGGGCAATATAATGATTTTATATGAAAAGGAAAGGACAAAAGAAGCTATAGGCCAGTTACCTGAATGTCAGTTATCGGGCAGATTTTGGAGACAATTGTAAAGGATATAATAGAACAGCATTTTAAAAATACATGATATGATCAAGTGTCAGTATGGCTCACGAAGGGGAAATCATACCTGACAATTTACAAGAATTCTGTCAGGAGGTAACAAGCAAGATACATAAAAGGAAATAAAAGGATGGAATATATTTGAATTTTCAAAAGCTGTTAAATAAGCTATCACATTTGTGGCTATTTAATAAGATAAAGGGGTCACGTTGTTGGAGATAGCATACTAGTATTTGGACAAGTACATGAATAAGAGGAGGTAGTGGCCTAGTGCTATTAATTGCTGGACTGTTAATTCAGAGACCCAGATAGTGTTCTGGGGACCTGGGTTTGAATCCTGCCATGGCAGATGGTGGAATTTGAATTCAATAAATATCTGGAATTAAGGATCTAATGGTGATCGTGAATCCATTGCCATTTGTTTGAAAACCCCATCTGGTTCACTAATGCCCTTGTCTAGCCTACATGTGACTTCAGACCCACAGCGATATGGTGGACTCTTAACTGCCCTCTGGGCAATTAGTGGTGGACAATAAATGCTGCCTAGCCAGTGATGCCCTCATCCCATGAATGAATAAAGAAAAAGGAAATATTTAGAGGGATACGGGCCAATTGCAGGAAAATTGGACTAGTTCAGTTTAGGAAACATGCACGAGTTGGACTGAAGGGTCTGTTTCCATGCTGCATGACTCTATGAATTAGTTCTGCTCCTATATCTTATGGTCTTTTAAAGGTAAGAGGGATTTGCTAAAACTATACAAGACACTCATGAGACCATAGCTGGAGTATTGTGAACAGCTTTGTGCCACTTATTTGGCATAGAAGGAAATCCAAAGGAGGTTCACTAGGCTGATACCAGGTATGGAGGGATTGGGGTTAAATAGGTTGAGCCTGTAATTGTTTCAGTTTAGAAGAATAAGAGGTGATCTTATTGAAAAGACAAGATTCTTAGGGGGCTTGACAGGCAGATGCCGAAAGGTGCAGGAAATTCTAGGACCAGAGAGCATCATCTCAGAATAAGGGGTTGCACATTTAAAACAGGTGAAGCGGAATTTCATCTCTCAGAGAATTTTTTTGTACAGGCTACATCATTAAGTATATTCAAGGTTGAGGTAGGCAGATTTTTTTTATCAGTAAGGGAATCAAAGTTTTGCGGAAAATGCAGGAAAGTGGAATTGAGGATTATCAGATCAGCATGATTCCAATGAATGGCAGAGCAAACTCAATGGGTTGAATAGCCGACATATGCTCCTATTAAGATATTATGGTCTTATTGCCACTATGACATAGAAGTAGATTTTATTGTCATCACGTGTACTCAAGTACAGAAGTACAGTGAAAAGTGTGTTATTTTGCCACACATGGCTCCATCTTAGATACCAAAGTATCTAGGTGCAAAAAAACATTTAGGTACAAAGTAGTAAGAGAAACAAGAGTTAAAATGTTAAACGTTATTTCATAGAATAGTAGAAAGATAAAGAAATAGGCTATAGTTTATATAACAGTCTTTCATAGTTTAAATCAGGAAAATAAAGGAATAAGTTAAAAGTTCAACAGATTTTGAGTCTTCCGCTTGTCTCGCTTTGCTGTCTCTTCTCGAAGCCACCGCTGCTGCTGAAAATGCCACCTCTCTGATCTCTCCCAGTGCCTTAGAAACGTGGCCGGGCAGGATCGATTCGCATGCTGAGCTGGGACACCACCATGAGCTGCCAAGAGACCAACTGACATGTTGCCAAGAGACCAGGCTGAGAGCTGCCAAAAGACCAGACCTGGGAACTGCCACTACCTTTATTGAAGCTTAGACTTGACTTTTGCTCACATAGAGCAACATGTTGGAAGCGGCTGTGAGCCTGAACCCAACATAGTTAGAGCGAGCTTGAAGTGTCGGTAAGGGAGGTTCCCCAGCATCTGCGGTGGTCAAGAGAAGGAGGCCTGAGGTTTCCCAGAGAGCGAGCCAAAATGAAAGAGACTGAGTCTTTTTAGGGAGTACACTTAGACTGTTGAACTTGCACCTTTATTCCTTTATTTTTCCTTAATACTAGTAAGGTCTGTAATATTAACATTTAGCTTTATTTCTATATTTTGTTAAGTGTTTCTCTATATTACTATTTGTATCTAAATTTTGTATCGAGGTACCTTTATACCTAAGAGGGCACCATGTGCAGCAACATAGTACACTTTTCAATGTACTCCTGTACTTAAGTACAGGTGACAATAAAGCTTAAATCATATTGATTTTAAAAATTCATCCTTGTCTTCAAATCCTGAATGGCTTCATCCATGTCTCTGTAATCACCTCCAGCCTCACAACCCTCCAAAAAAACTCGACACTTATCAAATTCTGTATTCTCGTGCATCCCTGATTTAATGGCTCCGCCATTGACGAGCATGCCTTTAGCTGCCCATGTTGCTGAGTTCTTGAATTTGTTCTCTAAACCTCCCCACTTCTCTCCTTCCCTTTCTTCTTTAAGACACCCTTAAAACTGACCCCTTTGACGAAGATTTCGTAGAATCATAGAATTCCTACAGTGTGGAAGCAGGCCATTTGGCTCATGAGTCCACACCAACCTTCCAAAGAGCATCCCATCCAGACCCACTCAAACTTATCCCTGTAATCCTGCCTTTCCCACAGCTAATCCATCTATTCTGCACATCCCTGGACACAATGGGCAATTTAATATGGTCAATCCACCTAACCTGCACATCTTTGGACAGGAGGAGGAAACCCATGCAGAACATGGGGAGAATTGGCAAACTCCACACAGACAGTCACCTGAGGCTGAATTGTTCCTGGGTCCCTGGCGCTGTGAGGCAGCACTGCTAACCACTCAGCCATAGTACCATCGAAGATTTGGTTAAAATTTAAATCTCAGTAATAGTGTCATAAGAACTATTGTTGATTATGGTAAAAATTCATCTGGTTCATTTATTACAGAGGGAAATCTGCCCTCCTTACCTGCTCTGGGCTACATGTCACTCCTGCCCCAAAGCAATGTGGTTGACTCTTACTTGCTCTCTTAAATGGTTCAGCAATGTACTCACTTCAAAAGGGGTGGGGGGCAGTTAGGGGCAGGGACAAATATTGGCCATGTGATGTCCACATTTATGAACCTAGCCTCCTAGCTGACACTTGTGACAGTGATAGTCATTGCAGAAATATATTCTGCATCATTCTCCTTCTCCAATTCTTTCAAGAGGTGGTATAGAGAGGTAGGAAAAGGTGCAACAAAGTGCCTGTTATTCATCGTGCATTTGGTTCAGGGCCTGAAGGTACAGGTTGGATGTGCAGCTAGGAGTGTGCAATAGTAAAACTAGAAGGCCGAGAATGGAGTGTGTGTGGCTGCTGTAGGAAGACGTGAAATAAGACTGTATGGAATTTGGCCAGCAGTTGAGGAGATGCAGACAGATTATTCTCTTCAAAAATCTCTGAAAGTTTTGCTAAAATGTAACTTCTACTTCAGTTTGACAAAATAAAGTTTTACTTATGGACAGCAAAATTTCTTGGGCATGATCATCT
This sequence comes from Rhincodon typus, assembly GCF_021869965.1. Classification (NCBI taxonomy): domain Eukaryota; kingdom Metazoa; phylum Chordata; class Chondrichthyes; order Orectolobiformes; family Rhincodontidae; genus Rhincodon; species Rhincodon typus. The sequence continues at coordinate 7,054 of NW_025967373.1, forward strand.
TTGGATAATAATACACAATTATAATATTGTAATACAATAGTTAGCATTCCACACCCATAAGGAAGTGCCTAGGTGTCGATTGTCTAGCTGACACCAACTTCTCAGATATGCTTGGAAAATTGATGAATTCAGTTACATGATTACAGCAGCCACCTTTGGTGTTTTGAAAAGTTATTACATGAATTGGTTTTACTTCACTTCTGTCACCAGTCAAGCCCATTTATAATCTATTAGGCTTCAATGAGACCATCACTCATTCTTCTAAATTCCAGACAATATAAGCACAATGCACTCGGTCTCCAATCACAGGACATCCTCTCCCATTTTAGTACCCAGTTTAATAACTTTTTCTTGAACTACCTCTATTTAAGTATATTTTTCCTTAAATATGGAGACAAAAGCTGAATGCATTAGTCCAGGTGTATTCTGAACAGAGTCCTGTAAACTATAGCAAGACTTCTTTATTCCTGTATGCCAAACTGCTCGAAATAAAGGCCAACATGCCATTTGTCTCATTACTTGCTGCACCTGCATGTTATTTTGAGTTCCTGAGATAAAAACATTTAGGTCTTTGATTATAAACATTTACAAGTTTCAAAACTTTTAGAAAATGCTTTGCTTTTTTATACTGTATTAATAGACCAAAGTGAATAACCAACACTAATCCACATTGTATTTCATCTGGAACCTTGTTGCCCACTTACAATCTGTCTAACTGGTGCCCTCCACACAACTTACTGTAAATCAATAAATTTAAGATATACTACATTGTACACTAATGATTTGGATAAAGAGTAAATAGCTGAAACCCGTACAATGATCCTTGTAGCACTCCACAAGTCACAGTTACTCTCCCGATTTATGTCAGAATTCCAAGCTGACACTCCATTGGAGTATTTTTAAAAATTAATTCATGGCTTGTAGGTGTTGCTGGCTGGGCTAGCAGTTATTGCCCATAACTAAGTGCCTGGAGAAGGTGCTAGTAACTTGCCTTCTTCAGTCATTGCAGCCTGCTACTTAGGTTGTGCTGCACTTTGGGAGGTGTTGTCTATCGGATGAGGGCTTAAACTAAGGTGTTGTGTATCCTCTTAGATGGACATAAAAGATCTATGGCACAATGTAGAAAAACAGGGGAGTTTATCATCGGTATCTTGGTTCACACTTAGCAAATTAATAAAATTTGATAATGTCCAGATAATCTATTCTAGTAATGTTGATTGAAGGCTATCTCTAGATGCACTATCCCTTTTAACACAAATTCCCATTTCTTTCTTAATGCTGACAGTAAACAGGTTACAGTTTCCAGGTTTAATGGCTAGCACTCTTTGGATAGGAAAATCTTCATTGTGCCAAATAGTCTGACACCACTCCTGTGCCTTGAAACTTTTGTATCTAGATAAACTTTTGCCTGTCATCTCCTCCCTAATATTCCCATGTACATAGAAGCATATAAGACCCAAGTTTTTTTTTAGGTTGTCTAGTTTGTCAGTTATTTTCACCCTTTAAATTTTTTTTTATTCTCATCCATAGTGCCTACTCTGTAAGCTTTTGTTAAAAAAAACTGTCCCAATAAAGTTGTTCAATATTTCTACTATGTGCACAAGTTCTTCCTTGGTTATTCTTTAGTAGCCCTATATCTAACTCCTTTCACATTCTGTATTCTTTGTATGTTAGGAGGGAGCACACATTAAAGATGATACAGGCTGTTAGCTAATTTCATTACTGTTTGTTACATTTTTATAATTTGCTAAGAGCTTTTATCCTTTTCTGACCTGAAGGCTAATTGATGATAGGACTGTGTAGTATTTCCAGTAATTTGTGTCACCTATGGGTATTGCTACTTTACTACATGTTCTTTGTATTAGTTACATTCTAACGTCTAGCAAGTGTGTGCTTACGAGAGTGTTTGTTTAAGTTGAACATAACAAATATCTGGGTAAAGCTACAAGATACTACAAGAATATTTTGTCTTCTAATAACTGAATGATTCAATATTGTACTTAAAATAACTTAGTTGTCCAAGAGAAAAATACAAAAAATTGTTTAATAACAATAAAGGTACAATATGGACATGGTACCTTTAAGCTTTATTGCATTATTTTGATTTCTAATTTAGAAGCTGGTCAATAATTATAGCCCATGCTGCACCTTTTCACTATTGTGAGTAGTCTTCTTTCTTTTCCACAGGTTTCCAAATACAATTCCAGAAAGCAGTATAAATCCTAATGTGCGATTCAAACAGAATTTCTTCCAACAATCTTGAGGATTATTTATGTCCAATGAGTATATCTGTTTTAGAAACAGCAGGATTTATATTTATACAAATCAGAATTGTGAACAGCACATTTTACAGTTTTTAAAAATTCATCACAATAAAATTTTCTAAGGAGTTAGTTGAAAGAGAATGTTATAAGAAAACTGCTACTCATGAAAGTGAGAATTTATTGATATCTAAATAGGTTTTATTTTTCTGTTGAGGAATTCCTACTTCCACAGTTGTTTTCCAGCAAAAAAGTACTTCATCTATTGGCTTGCCTCTCCCCTATATCTGCAATTTCCAAACCAACAACAATCTGACATATACCTGCCATCTAATTGTCACCTCTTACGCTCCCCAATCATAGCTGCTCCACTACAAGTAGCCATGCCTTTCTTCCCAGGGATCAAAATTTGTGGAAATTCTTCCCTACATTTGTCAAACTCTACCTTTCTTGCCTCCTTTAAGACACTTCTTAAAATCTCTTTGATCAAGCTTTTGGTCATTTCCTTTAGTGACTCAGCATCATACTTTGCTTTATAGCACTCCTGTGACACACCTTGGAATGTTTCATTGCTTTAAATTTATAGCTTGCAATAAGTATTGTAAAGTTATAGTCATAGAGATATACAGCACCAAAACAGACCCTTTGGTCCAACTTGTCCATGCTGACCAGATATCCTACCCCTCAGCCACTGACGCCCCAGGGAAAATAGCCCCAGTCTACTCAGTGTTTTTTCCTACAGCTCAAACCCTCCAACCCTGGCAACATCCTCATAAATCTTTTCTGAACCTTTTCTAGTCTCACAATATCCTTCCTGTAGGAGGGAGACCAGAATTGATTGCGATACTCCAAAAGTCTATTCTTAAACTATTACCAATACATGGTACTTGAATATTCAAAGTCACAGTCCACTCAAGGCACTGGCATGTTGCATAATGTCTATTTTGTTTCTTTCCTTGTGATTCCACATTTTAGCCTAGAAATTCATTCACATTCATACAAACAATAATCCATGCACCCTGATTAAGTTGGTCCATGTTATACTAAATATGGAGCCTTGGGCCTCATTTACATGAAATACAAACATGAACATCCCAGGCAGCTTGACGCTGGAGATGTTGTGAACTTTGGGACAAAGATATGGAGACTGAAAATTTACTTTCCCGTGACTTAGTCTTATTTTCACCAACAGAAAGAACAGTAATGCTTGAACTTTTTTTTCCCTCTGAATTTGGATGTGCAAGCACCCTTCCCAGCGGTCTCCTTTGAAGGATCTCCAATTTCATCATTACCAGCTGCTTAAATGGTAAACCTCTGAACTATATGGCTTTTCTACTCCCTTTCAAATCAATACTTTCTGCTATTTAGAGATTGTAAACTCAGTTTGAAAAATAGAATCATAAAACAAGATGTGACTTCGAATTGGTTTATATAGGCAATACACGTATCAATAGAAATGTATCATATCAGTCTCATTACTTTTCATAAAGAATTCCAATTAACCACATTCCAATTTTTACTTAGCACCAGGGATTAAAGCAATTAATCTGATCCATGAATTCTGCAGTCTTGTGATATAAAGTGAGATATCAAAAGTTATTTTTGAAAATTATATTCCCATTTCTGGCTCAGAATTTAATTAATTCATTCACGATCAACTTAATTCGCATGTTATAATCCCCTCACACCGATGATGATCTTTCTACCACCACCCCAACAAGGATACACACTGTACAAGGTATCGGAATAGATATACTGATTTCAAGCTCAAACCATTAAGGAGAACTGGAGGTTTGTAAGCACATTTACATTCAAAAGTTGCATCAAGTTTTCAGGCAGGTTCATAATACTGAAATGGTCAAATAAAGCCTGCTTTGAAAACTTAGCTGTGGAATAACTGTAAGGCCTCATTTAAATCTTTCCCAAGTAATTTTAAAAAATCTTACTTTTAATTAAATTGAAAACCAGTTAACAGCAGTAATTATAATGGGTTGGTATCAGCTGGAGGAGGGAATCTTGTAGGATGCCCAGTTGGTTAGAATTTTGTCTCCACTAGTCAGCTCAAAACCTTTGCCCTGCAAGTTGTTGGACGTGCAAGCTGGTAATAGTGTGTCAAGGACAACGGGATAAATATTGTACCTTCTATAACTAACGAGGTTGATCGATTGAAAATCAAGGATGACGACTGGGAAGGAGTATCAAATAGTGTGAACTGAACATCTAGTCAGGTGGTAGATCATAACCGTCTACAGCACAAAAAAAACCTATAGCCCAATGAATCTGCGCTAGTCAAAAACAACCATTTAATTATTCTAAGAGATAATGGGAACTGCCAATGCTTTTCAGAGATAGTGGGAAAGAAGGGTCAAGACCCGAAACGTCAGCTTTCCTGCTCCTCTGATGCTGCTTGGCCTGCTGTGTTCATCCAGCTCTACACCTTGTTATCACATTTAATTATTCTAACCCTATTTCCCAGTATTTGGCCCATTACCTAGGCATATAAGGCATCAGAAGTATACATCTAAATATTTAAATATTGAGAGTTTCTGTCTCTACCACTGTTACAACCAGTGAGTTCCAGATTTTCACCTGTGGGTGCAAAAATGTTTCCTCACATCCCCTCTAAACCTCCTGTCGCTTATCTTACATCTATGCTCTCTGGTCACTGATCCCTCCACCAAGGGCAAAAGCTTCTTCCTATTCACCTTGTGTCCCCCAATTTAAACATCTCAATCTTGTCCCCCCTCAGTCTCCTCTGCTCCAAGGAAAACAGCCCCAGTCTATTCAATCTCTCTTCATAAGTAAAGCTCTCTGACCCAGGCAACATCATATAGACGATCTTATAGAGAAAAAGAAATTTTAAATTGGACATGAAAATTTTCAACAATTCATTATCTGAAGAAATGACACTCCATACTTCCAACTGCTGAATTGCTGTTTATGTTTTTTCTATTAATTCAGGGGAATATAGGCTTCAATGGCAAGGCCAGAATTTATTAGGCATCCCTAACTAGCCTTGAGGCGCTGAGCTAATGTCTTGAACCACAGCAGTCCTGAAGCACCCACAATCCTGTTAAGGAGGGAGCTCCAGGATTTTTTTTACTGAGTGACCATGATAGAATGGGCTTCCAGTTGCAAGTCAGGTCAGAAAGTGGCATGGAATAGAACTTGCAGGTGAGGGTGTCCCCATGTTTTTCTGCTGCCCTTCTGCATTGTAGTGCATATTGGTTTGGAAGGTGATATAAGGTGCCTTAATGAATTCCTGCATTGCATCTTATAAATGGTACACATAGCTGCTGCTGTGAGTTGGTGGTGGAGGGAGTAAATGTTTGCGGATATGGTACCAATCATGTGGAATGCTTTGTCTTGGATGGCATCAAACTACTGTAGAGCTTGTAATGCTGGGCTGTACTCAGTCAGATTGGTGATGGTCATCACCTGGTACTTGTGTGGCAAGAATGTTATTTGCCACTTGTCAAATTGAAGCTTGGATATTGTCAAGGTCTTGCTGATTTTGGCCATGGACTGCTTCAGTATCGAAGGAGTCATGAATGGTGCTGAATGTAGGAAAGTTTGATAATGATTGCACAAAGGGAAGATCATTGATAAAGCAGCTGAAGATGGCTCCCTGGGACACCACCCTGAGGAACTCCTGCATCTGAGATGACAAGGTGCAGGGCTGGATGA
>NW_025967373.1:13401-25000 GCF_021869965.1 Rhincodon typus
CTAGACCCTTTTCTGATGAAGGGTCTAGGCCCGAAACGTCAGCCTCTCTGCTCCTATGATGCTGCTTGGCCTGCTGTGTTCATCCAGCCCTGCACCTTGTTGTCTCGGGTTCTCCAGCATCTGCAGTTCCTACTATCTCTGCATCTGAGATGATCAGCTTCCAAAAACCACAATGTTGCTGGGACTGGAGGGTTTGAATGGGCTAGGACCTTTTTCACTGGAGTGTAAGAGGTTGAGGGGTGACCTTGTTTATCTATGCCTCTTGTGATTTTATAAGGTGAATAGCAAAGGTCTTTTCCCTGATGTGGATGAGTTCACAACTAGACGGGGGGCATATTTTTTAAGATGAGAGAAGAACGATTTAAGGGGCAACTTCTTCTACTGAGGGTGGTTCGTATGTGGAATGAACTGACAGAGGAAGTAGTAGATGCAGGTACAGTAACAACATTTAAAAGACACTTGGACAGATACATGAATAGAAAAGGTTTAGAGGGATATGGGCAAAATGCAAGCAAGTGGGATTGTTTAGGTTGGGAAACCTGGTCAGTATGGATGAGTTGGACCAAAGGGTCTGTTTCCATGCTGTATGACTCTATTTTCCTTTCCCTAGGTATGAATCTAAGTTGCATTTTGCAAAACTAATACCAGAGCACTAGAAAACTAGTGGTTCACAATTCAAAGGAATTATTTCTTGCCACAAGTTGCTGGTGAATTTGTATACTAGTTAGTGTCAGCCCACTGCCCCTGAGGTGGTATTAACAGCTACAGGGCAAAGAAAGTCTGGGTCATTGACACTACCAAGTCAGAGGCTATCCTATTGCATTTTTAAGCACGAGATAAAGTGTACAATGAGAGACTTTATCTTGGTACTATTTAAAGGAACATCAACCTGCTGTAATGAATATAAAGTGCAGATTCTTAAAGCTTCAGGTCTATACAACATATATGCCTTTACTGTAAAATAATGCATTTAACGGGTAATCAAGAAAGAGCACATTTTCCCTAATTTAGTCTTCCTCAAACACAGATTCTTCAGTTGACGGGAAAGGAGGTAACCTGTTCCAAAGTCTCAGACATCAATTATGCTTAATGAACCATGCAGATATGTGTACGTCATTGATGTACTTGTGTATTCTCACCAACCCAATAAAGAAGTGCCTCATTTCCATTTGATGGCCAATCAATCATAAATTCAAGGTATAAGGATATATAACTAAGAATCAGCCTGCCAACAAATGAAATTGCTTCATTACTTGGGACATTTTAATGCATTAAAAGGCATAAAATAAATGCAAGTTGTTGTTTTCACCAGGGAAATGTCAAAACATTATCTCATAAAAGTTATGGAATTTTGAGATAGAACATAATATTTTCTTTGAAGGTATAATTATATGGACGAGTGCCTTGTAGAGAACAAGTTTGCTTGCAGCATGAACAATAATTCAACTATCTTTTGCAATAACCATATTCATTGTTGACTAAAACATTCAGAGTTAGCCATTGTTACAAGCCATTAATCATTGAACTCCGAATTACAAATCATATATTAAATTGATGCAGAGTGCAGCACACAGCTAACTAATTGGCAAAGCTGCAACATTCAAAATACATGTGAAATTTTGTCAAAATAATAATTGCTTCTTTTCAAAGTCACTATTCACTTTACTTTATTAAAGCCTTTTGCTGTAACTTGTGAAGGGGGTTTTGCTTCTGAAGGACAAACAAAATGCTCTAGAGACAGTATCAATAACAAGTGAAAGTGCAAGCTTTTCTCAATTTTAAGAAGAGGTACAAAAATTAAAGTTATAGTTCTGGTCCAACTTCACCCTCGTAATTTCATGCAACATTTTTATTAGCATTCACAAGTACAGAAACGTGCCAATGTTCATACCTGATGAGCCAGGTGAGCTCCAACAGCCACCACAGCAGTGTAGTAGGGTAATGTCTGTTCACTGTTTAGTCCTACCACCGTCAATCCTGTCAGCATGACTGTGCTAAATCCAATTAGCCACTGCTTGGTCTGTTCTTGAAACTTTAATGCAGTTGATTTCACTCCTACTACAGCATCATCTGTTTTATCCTAAATACAGAAACTTAGAATAAAGTATTCTCACAAATAGTCTGTTGCTTCTCAAACGAACTGTTTATCATCACATAAAAGGTAATGTCACCATAATCCTACTGCACCATAGGGTGGCTCTCTAATTAGACAGAAATGACTGGTGGTGGTTTAACCAGAAGGTCACCATGGCAAGGGGTTACCCTTCATGGTAATCTCAGTCAGTGCAGGAATTGAACCCATGCTATTGGTATCACAGTGCATCACAAATACACAAAACGTTGGAGAAACTCAGCAGGTCTAGTAGAAACAGTTATCATTTTGAGTCTGGTTTGACTCTTCTTCAAAGAGTTCTATTGTTCAGTTCTGAAAAAATGTCATACTGTGCTCAAAACATGATCTCTGTTTTGCTCTCCACAGATGCTGCCAAGCCAGTTGGGTTTTGCCAGCATTTTGTGCATTTATTTCAGATTTATAGCATCCACAGTACAGGCGACCCTTAGGTTGTAAACTGGTTCCATTCTGGAATGCGTTTGCATGTCAATTTGTTCTCAAGTCAGAACACAATGCAGGACAATAGAAAGCAGCTGTCTGAGAGTACGTCAGGTCTTTAAAATTATAACCAAATATTACTACGAGCGTTCATAAATTGGGAGCCCAAACCCCCAAGTATTTTGCCTTTGAGTTGGAAAACCACCTTGATTATAGGGGCACTCATATAAGGAACCAAGATCCCTCACAAGTAGAAACAACGAATGTCTACACAGTTGATTTATACGGTATGCATGGTATGAAATAAAAGTCCAATGACAATATTTTTAAACTAAATTAGCTGCACAAAAATCGACACTAAAGGCAGTGATCATTTTAATATAGGTTGCTGAAATGCTACTGCTGCTGAATTTGGCAGCTGAACGAACTTAATTACATTTTGAAACTGAAAGTAAGTTCTCCATATGCTTTAATTAACATTTGTTACAACATAAAACAGTACAGGACGGGAACGGACCCTTCGGCCCATGATGTTGTATCGAACATGATGCCAAATTAAACTCATTTCTTCTGTCTGCCCTTGGTCCATATCCCTCCATTCCTGGCATATTCATGTGCTTATCTAAAAGTCCAGTGAACATCTTTATTGTATCTGCCTCCACCACTACTTCTGGCAACACATTCCAGACTGCTACCGACCACTCTGCGTTAAAAAACAAAATTGTCCCTCACATCTCCTTTGAACTTTTCCCCCTCTCACCTTAAATGCATGCTTGCTAATATTAGGCATTTCAACTCTGGGAAAAAGATTCTGACCATCAACCTTATCTATGCATCTCATAATTTTATAGACTTCCATCAAGTCTCCCTTTAGCCTCTGCTGCTCCAGAGAAAATAACCTGAATTTTCTAGCCTCCCCTTATAGCTCATGGCCTCTAATCCAGGCAGTATCCAGGTAAACCTCTTCTGCACCCTCTCCAAAGCTTCCACATTTGTTGTTTTTAATGCCAACATCACATGTTAAAAAGATAAGCTATAAATTAAACACAGCAATCTCCATTACATTCTGTAATCACATATGTTATACTGGATGAGCGGAAGAACCCTTCTGAAAAGTCAAGCCAGGATACACTAGGTGGTATAACAGTTGGATGCAGCCCATTAGCACTGTGACAGAAACAGAGGTCAATTTGACCCTGCTGGTTGCTAAAAGCAATAGAAGCATTTGAACAAATTGTAATGTTAGATTAACAAGTAAATCACAAATTCACAAAAGACCTAAATAAGGCCTAACAAGTCAAATTTCCCAAATAATTAACTTGGCTTTAAAACACAAGAAAAACATGACAGATTTCAATACAAGATATTTTGTATGGAACTCTATTATTTATATTCGATGTGCAACCCTAACTCTTCCCTTTTGGCAGATGCACTTTTTGCTGGCTTGGTGCTACTTGAATCTTCCCAAACTCCTCAATCTTTCAACATTTCTCTCCTAATTTAAGATCCTCCTTAACCCATCCCTTTAATCAAGGCAACACTGGTCATAATCTCCACCTTTGGAATGGTTTCAATTTTACCCTCGCACTGTCAAAGCACCTTGGGTTATTTTTCTAATCAAATGCTATATAAATCTAAGCTGCTCGCATTCTTTTGGACAATGCCATTGCTGCAATGCCGTTATTGCTGTTCATGGCTAACAAAGTCCAATTAGGTTTTAGCATCTGTTGTGGTGTTGATAATCCAAACAAGAAGTTGCAAAATTGAAATTTAGATGAATTTTAATTTATAATCTTACCTGATGTGCATAAATAGTGTCATATATCAATGTCCACATGATACCAGAAATATAAAGTGGTAGGCAGATTGACCAATCACAGGAGCCCTTCACAGCAGACCACCCTAAAAGTGTTCCCCAGTTGAATGCAAGACCTATAATCAATAATTCAGAAGAAACCTAGAGATAAATTTCAGTAGAATTTTGTGAAAAGAATTAGAGGCAGGAATTGATTGAAAATTTGTGCTAGAAAGTGGGTGGAGGAGTGTATTACAGTAGGTAGCTAGTTGGCAGCCTGTCTTATAGCACCTATAGCATCTACTTGAGAAGATAAAATCTGTACAAGGTGGATGGGTTGGACCCCATAAGGACCAAAACCAATATCCTCAAAAGGGGTGTTTGCTAGTGGAGTGGGTGGCTTTAAATAAGCGTTGCAGGGGAATAGAACTTAAGTGGGGAGAAAACAGCAAGGGGAAAAATATGGAAATGAAAAACAGAAAAGTAGAAAGCAAAAGTAAAGGCAGATGAAACAACAAAGCAACAACGTAACATCAAAATATGCTTAAATTCTTTTACTATTAGGAAGTTAATGTGAAGATTATAAAACTTCATTAAGCAAGTTTAGGCAAACGAATTTGACATTACAATGGTGTGTACACAGTTCATGCACTTACTAACATATTTGCAGTCTTTAATATCATAAACACACAAGCAGAGTTCTAGTACAATTACATAAATAAATTCTTCTGCAGAAGGAAGTACTTTCAATTTAAAGTACTCTCATTCTACTTCCTCATTTTCTGTAATTATTTGTTCTTCTATTGTTGGGAGATGCCACAAATTAAATCATTTCCTGGTAGTTTGATAGATTGCTTTGTATTGGATTGAGATCCCCTAATGTCACTCAGGCAAATCATTCACCAAGATATTACCAGTTGGAATATGGATCTGTATACTCCTTGACATTTAAAGCAAATGCAAGAGTTGCAGAATAACTAAAAGTATCTGTCTAAGTTTATTAGATTTTTAAATTGCATTGGAGTTCATTAAGGCAATTCAAAATGTATTTCTGAACTTGAATAACAAAGTGAACATTCTTATTTTTAAAAAAACTCAACAACTTTTCTTATTTCAGACAATTTATCTACAGCTGTGTATTTTTAGAGTTATGTATTTCCTGGAAGACCAAGAACTCTCAAATAATTACATACCTAGAATTAGTTGTGGCCAATATGTTAATCTCTTCGTTAGTGGGTAAGTGACCACTAGTCCCAGCGATGCAGCTCCAAGCACAATACTGTCAAAGAAAAGGAATGTGCATCAAATATTACATAGCAAAAGTACAAGATGATTAAAGTCAACTGGATTTATGCTGATATAGGTCATAGATTGCTTTCTCCATAAACAGATTCATCGTCATATGAAAATCTTTGGGGAGGTTTGTAGCACTGCTCCAGGTTTCTATCAAGGTTGTGGTAGATTGGGGAACCCATGCTGAAATTCTGTCCAGTAAAGAAGTTTCTGGTTCTGCACAGATTAGGTTCAACGTATGACTAGTCGTAGCTAACTTTAAAAAGTATACAGTCCAATGCAGAAGAAATTGTACACACTTAAAGCTTGGTACATGAATAGCAAATGTTCCTTTTTCACATAAGTCTTAACAAAACCATTTTACAAATCTGTTTGATATGTAAAGATAAACAACATCTGCAATGTATTCCAAACAAAAACTGATCTATTATTTATATAGATGAATTGTTCAAGCCAATGATTTAAAAGTAAAACTAAATTGGTAATAGAAAAGGGTGTTGTTGATAACATTGTTTGATTAGCAATTCATTCATTAGCCTAAATATCCATCCCCGACGACACTGATTAGTGTGCACTACAAGATGCTTTACAAAAACTCAAGGGCTCTTTTAACAGCACTTCCTAAACCCACAAACTCATGACTTAGCAGACAAAGGAATGATGTGTGCGAGATTAAAAACCTCCAAGTCATATACAGGTCATTTGGATACAAAACCACTGGTTGCTTGTTGTTGGGGAGAAAAAATTCTGGGATATGGGATTACTTTCACCGCACATACAGCAGTGGTTCAAGACAGACCACCACTATCATTTCAAATAATAGGCAAGAAAAGTAAGCAGTACCCAGATATGAGAAATGGATGCAAGTACATGGGATGGTATGAGCCTGGGATAGATACACACATATACACACACACATTATTATATATACACATACATATATACAGCAAACTTTGTTTTAACTGGCACGTAATGAACTGCACTGTCGATAAACCAGCAAAAATTATGTACCCGAGATATCAGAAGTTTACTGAACTATCACGATTTCCATGATGTCCGAGTGTCAGTTGAGGGTGCAAGTCTTAGTGAGAAGTTAAGTTTTATTTCAGGCAAAGTTGCATTATTATTTAAGTGAGTTATGCTGTAAATAAAGTACAGCAGTGATGTGCATGCCCCCTGCATTATGTTTCTATTATTTAGTGTGTGTTTTTAAATTGATTATGTGGACCTCTTGATCAACCAGAATATTTGAACAAACTGTACACTCCTTGTCCCAGTGGTGCCAGCTCATAAAAAGTTTGCGCACGGGTGTTGTGTCCTATTTGGGCACTTGTTGCAAATGAGGGGCTCTCTTAAACTGGATGAAAGCACCAGCCACTTAATTGATTGCCAGCATAAAATGCAGCCCTGGGCTTTGTAACTTAGTAAATCAGGCTTCCCTTCTAAGAAGACCATGACACCATATGAAATAGGAACACAAATTGGCCATTCAGCCCCTCAAGCCTGCTCTGCCATTCAATACGATCCGACATTCCTCACGTCCACTTTCCTGCCTTTTCTTCATATTCTTGGTTTTCTTACTGATCAAGAATCTCTCTCTCAGTCTTAAAATACACAACGAGTCTGCCCCCACAGCTCTCTGTGACAAGGAGGTCCAAAGTCTCACAACTCTCAGAAGAAATTCCTCCTCATCTCTTATGCTCTCTGGTCCTAGACTCTCCTTGAGGGAAACATCCTTTCATCACTTACCTTGTCAAGGCCCTTAAGAGTCCTAAATATTTCAATGAGATCACCACTCTAAACTGCAGTGAGTAGAGTCCCCAACTGCTTCTAGCTCCAGGATCCCTGCCACCTCCAGATAATCCCAACTAACATATCAAGACCCTAACCTTTCAGCAGATGTCAGGATCATTGACTACTTTTCTCCAGATACTGCCAGGACTGCTGATAATTTCCTGTAATTTCTGTTTCTTTTCAGATTTCCAGCATCCACAGTACTTTCCTTTTATCATCAGACTAATCAGAACATCAGCCAACATTTCTTCCATCTAGTCCATGTACAGAAACCAGTGTGAGCTTCACTTGCCTGTAATCATTTAAGCACAGGAGAACTGCAAGAGCCAAACTCAGTTGACCACTCAAGAAGACCAGGGCCTGTAAACGACTGATTTCTCCAGCAGCTATAGGCCGATTTCCAGTTCTGGCAACCTATTCAGAGTCATCAGAGAAAGATAAGACAATTAACAAGGATCCTTGAGAAGAAATTTTAAACACAGCACCAATAGGCATTAAGATGACAGTAGTCAATAATCGCTTAAGCAACAAAAACAGAAAATACTGGAAATATTCAGCAGATCAAACAGTACTTGGGAAGTTCAGGAGAGAAAGGAACTCTAAATCCCCTCCACCTCAAATTCTGTATTCCTGATTCTAGCTTTATTTTTAAACAAAATACTCTCCCACTCCATAAGTAATAAGAAACAATTTTCTCTCTGAAAATCAGGAAATAGAAATTTTATCATATGCATAGAAACAAGGAACAAGAAGTGTCAAAAAGAGTGTGTTGTGGGTGTAGTTCATAGGCCCCCTTCACATAAAAGAACTTACAAGTTGTCAAGTCCCTAAGTACGGATACCTGGACTGTGATAGAAAAGCAGAGCCTAAAAACACTAGCAAATGAGATCTTAGTCAGCGAATAAATTGGCAAACAGACAAAATTAAAAGTTCTTTAAATGCATGTAGCATTCTTAACAAGACGAATGAACGGATAGCACAATAAAAAGTGAATATAATACAATATCCACCGGAGACAAAGCTGGATCATGAATATTCAAAGTTAATTCATTTTGGAAGGACAGGATAAAAGGAATGAGAGATGGGGAAAGCTCTGTTACTAAAGGATGATATCAGTACAGTAGTAAGAAATTATCATGGCTCAGAAGCTCAAGATAAAGAATCAGCTTGAGTGGAGTTAAGGAATAGTTAAAAAATATCACTGGTGTGAGTACGTCATCTAATGTAGTAAAACTTAGTATAAATGAAGAAATAATGGGAGCTTATAAGAAGGGTACTGCAATAATTATGGAATGATTTCCACCTTCATTTAGATTGGAAGAATCAAATTGACAAAGGTAGCCTTAAGTATGAGTTCATACAGTGTATTCAAGACAGTTCTGAAGAACAATACATTCTAGAAGCACTCAGTGGAGGCTGCAGTAAGCCCAGTAATGTATAATGTACAATTTATGGCTTCATTGTAACAGATCCACAAGGCAAGAGTAATCATTACATGATAGAATTTCATGTTCAATTTTATTGCAAGAAATATTGGTCTAAAACCTCTATCTTAGATTAACTGCTCAGTTAAGCAACTTTGATATTAAAATTCTTACCATGCTTTTCAAATTCATCCATGGCCTCTGCCTCGCCCTGTAATCTCCTTTAATCCAATAAACTTCCAAAATATCTGCACACTTCCATTTTCAGCCTCTTGAGCATCCCTGATAGAGTCATAGAGTAATACAGCATGGTAACAGGCCCTTCAACCCAAACTGGTCTGTGCTGACCTTGGTGCCCACTCAGCTAGTTCCAATTGCCTGCATTTGGTCCATATTCGTCTAAACCCTTGCCATCCATGTACCTATCCAAATGTTTTTTAAAATGTTGCTATTGTACCAGCCTCAAACACTTTCTCTGGCAGCCCATTCCATATATGCACCACTCTCTGCGTAAAGAAGTTGCCCCTCAGGTCCTGCTTAAATCATTCCCCTCTCATCTTAAGCCTACGGCCTCTAATTTTCAATCACCCATCCCAGGGAAAAAGACTATATGCATTCATCCTATCCATGCCCCTCATGATTTTATACACCTCAGTAATGTCAACTCTCATTCTCCTACGTTCCAAGGAATAAAGTTCTATCCTGGCCAACATCTCCATATAACTCAGGCCTACTAGTCCTGGCAATAACCTCGTAAATCTTCTTTGCACACTTTCCAGTTTAACTACGTCTTTCCTATAATAGGGTGACCAAAACTGTACACAATACTCCAAATGCAGCCTCACCAACAACTTATACTCAATGTCTCGATCGATGAATGCCAGCATGCTTAATAACTTCTTCACCACCTGTCTACCTGTGACACTGTTTTCAACAAGCTATGTACTTGTCCTCCTAGGTCTTTTCACAACACTCTTTTCCAGAACACTCCTCAGGACCTTACCATTTACTGTACAGGTCCTATCTTGGTTTGACTTCCCAAAGTGCAACACCTCACACTTACCTGTATTGAATTGCATTTGCCAATCCTCAGCCCACCTCCCCATCTGATCAAGATCCCTCAGTAATTTTTGATAACTTTCCTCACTATCAATTCCACTTCTGGTCATGGCTTCATTTACCAAAGCCCTAAGGCCTGGAATTCCCTCCCTATACCTCTCTGTCACATTATTCTCCTCCTTTATGATGCTCCTTAGAATCTATAAGCCTTAGCTTAGTTAGTTAGGTGGCCGGCAAACTACTCACACCAGTAACTTTTCTTTGCCTTTGATTGCGTTGACCAAGATTTTGGCCATTTATTATAATCAATGATTAGGTTTCCTGGTTTTTACCCAGGTAGCCCAAGATTCAACTCCTTATATGGGAATAAAATCAGTCATGGTTCAGTTGTGGCATACTTGCCTCAGTTGCATGGTACTAGGTTCAAGTTCCACTCCAGACCATATGCACAAGAATCCAGGCTGACCTCCAGTGCAGTACTGAGGGAGTGCTGCACTGTCAGAGATGCTGCCTTTTGGATGACACATTGAGCTGGAGTCCCAACTGTCTGTTTGAATGGATGTAAAGGTCCAATGGCACTACTCAGAAGAGCAGAGGAGTCATCCCTGGCATCCTGGCCAACATTCACCCCACAATCAACATTACAAAAAACAGATTATCTACTCATTCCTGTACTGCTCTCTGTGGGAGCTGAGTGAAAATTAGCTGCTGTGATTCTAATATTAGTGATTATGCTGCAAAAGAAAAAGTACTTTATTGGCTGTAAAGAATTTTGAGATGTCCAATGGTTATGAAAAGATGCTAAACAAATACAAGTGTCTGTATATGTTATTCAATATTAAAAGGGTGTCATATAAACATTAGTTGTTGACAAAAATGGAAGAAATCAACAAACTTCTTGCTTTTGGTGTTGAAGTGAATGTGGAGGGAGAAAGGTTTTAAGGGCTGATTGGTTACTGTATCATGGGGTGGGGAGGCATGCAGGGAGGGGTCCATTAGCTCAGCTGGCTGGTTTACAATGCAATAAGATGCCAAAAGCATGGGTTCAATTCCTGCACTGGCTGAGGTTACCATGAATGCACTTTAAACCTGTAGAAGGACTGAAGTTAGAGTGGACTTCCAACTTCTTTCCAAGGGCAATCACCCACATCTAATAGACTTTGGTTTAGAGATGTGATCAAGGATTTACCGTCAATGTACGTGAGAGTACTTTGTACTACATGAAATCTCTCTTATCTCGCTGAGCAACGAATCATTTTATCTGCTTACACTTGTGTCTAGATACTTAGATGCATACATATCTTGCACATAAATAGTGAGTCCCGAGTGGTTATGCTAGAGGTATGCATTATTTGTATAGACAGATATTTGCTAGCACAGAAGTTGAATATTGCTAAAAAAAAACAAGTTTTGTTGAAGTTTTTGTCTTGCATGCAATAGGACACTTTACAAGAAATTGTAATTACAATAAGGGAAAACAACCTTTTTACACTGTTTGAGAAGAGTTATCAGTTGGAAAATTGACTCTGATTGGTATAAATATTTCCAATGAGAATTCACCAGTTACAGAATGACTGACAGTTATCTGCCAAGCTTCGTTTAAATTTAAACCAAGCAGGTTGACTCTAATTGGTCTAGGCACTAGACGGAGAAATGGGAAAGGAAGGCTGTGTAATTTGTTTC